>NW_028252933.1:0-121957 GCF_964263255.1 Lissotriton vulgaris
GCACCCTGGGCTCACTGTGCCACTGGAACCAAGCTATACCTGGCTGAAGAACCCTAACTAGTGCAAAACTGGTCCTAGGTTGCTTGTCTTCCGGTCCAGGGAGAGCCTGGCCTGGCAGTTTAGGCTGGGCCGTTCCCATGAGGAGCAGGGTCAAGACTGATTTGCATATAGCTGGATCTGAACTGAGGTGGCATGGTGGTCAAAAAAACGATGGATTGGGATTAAGCATGGGCGAATTTTGCGAATCTCGCGTTCGCGAATTTAGCGGATTTGCGAACTCGCAATCCGCAAAATCCGCGAATTCTCGCGAATTTGCGGATTATTTTTTTTTTGTGTGTTCGCAAGTGTTTCTGCCAGTTCGCGAGGATTTGGTACTAGTTCGCAATTGCGAACTTACTTGTCGGCTCGCAACGGTCGTGACTATGTTGTTTCTACGTCTGGTTCATCATCACAGCCTCCCAGCACCCTCTGTTTCACCACTGGCACCCTCTCTTTGACCCATGCCACCCTCTGTTACATCAATGTCACCCTCTGGTTCATCATCACTGTAAAAGATGGGGGGGAAAGCAAGCCCACCTGCCCTGCTTGAACTGACATGAATTAATTTGGGGTTAGTTTATTAACAACACCTGCCCTGCCCCAACTGACAATAATGAATTAGGGGCTAATTAATGTGTCACTGAATTTGAAGTTCCAGCCTGGCACCTGCTTGTCTGCTCCCTTAGCTGTAAATCAGGACCTTTGTGGCATACAGTTAAGGTCAGAGCAGGGTCACACAATAGTTGCAAGCAGGCAACCGAGTTCTGGAGGGCCCCCTCAGGAAGCACTACAGGGAATCGTTACAAATCATGAGGTTGACCTTTTGGACCTGCTCATTGCTTTTGCTTTTGCAAAAATCGTTTTTCGGTTTTTTCGCGCTATTCGCGGGGCGCGGCGTCGTGCGAAACCGACCGCGGAAGCCGCCAATTCGTGCGAATGAGCTTTATATTTTTTTGCGGCTTGTTGTTTCGCGAGTTTTTTTGCAGTATTCGCGAGCCGCTTGCAGCGCAACACGCGAATTTACCCCAAGGTCGAGTACGGGCGCGGCCATTTTGTTTGCGTGACGTATTTCCGTTTCCGCCCGCTATGTATAATCTCGCACAGTAAGCGCATTGCGAGTACAAGTTCGCACGAGATCGCGAGGAAAATCTCGCGCGAACTTACTTTCGCGCTCGTGAACGGGCGCCGGCCATCTTGTTTTTCATTCATTTCCTGTGTCTGGGCATGGTGTTTAATCCTCTTGCTATCTTTGCCATCCTTTGCTTGTTTTCAGTTTTTTTTTTAACGATTTTGCTTCTTATCTATCCCTCTCTTTTCCTAGCTGTATATTTTTGTCTTTTCTGCTATTTTTCTTTACTTTTAAACTACTTTTTTAAACTCTTTTCTTTTCTTCTTCCCTATCCTATTCCTTCTTAATTTTCTACTTCCTACCTTACCTGCCCAGACCATGGTGAAGCCAGGCGCCGTGAAGCTGCCCAGGCACTTGAGGGCGGCAGCGGCGGCGGGGAGGAGGAGTCCTGGACCCCGTGCCAGGACACCATGCGGTCGATTGAGGGGGGAGCAGGTGATGCGACGGGAGATCTTCAGCCCGGAGGAAGTGGGCGCGCTGGTCTACTTCGTCCAGCGCCGCCTGCCCAGGACCATCGCGGGAGGCGGCAGGATCGCGGCCGGCGGCTACAACATCCGGGAGTGCCGGAAGCGGTGGGAGAAGGTGTGCTGGGCCATATCCCACCTCTACGGGGTCCAGCGCACCTACAGCCAGGTCACCCATCGCTGGACGGACCTCCTGGACCGGGAGCGCGACCTGCTGGACCAGCTCGGCTTGGAGATCCCCGGGCTTGGTGAGTAGTAGTAGCCATTTCATCACTCACTACTATGATGTTTTCTCCTGCTCTGTGTTGTTGTATTGCAAATATTTGTTTTTTACATGGAGCAAGCCAATAATGCCGCTGATGACGATTACATTGTAGTTAAATTATATTTCAAAATCTTCTGTGCATTTCAGGTGCACTGCTCTCCTTCTCAGTGGCGTTGCTACTATGCTTATTTGTTTTCTATTTTGTGGTCTCATTGGCCTGAGTAACTATTATGTATGAGTGTACTTTACAGAACTGCGTAATGCTAGACACTAGGGGGCAGATTACATTTACAAGCCCCTTGCGCCACGTTTACGTTGCCTTGCGTGACGCAACAGTGGCGTAAACGTGCCGCATCCCTGCGAGTCATTTACAGCATGACGCATCTAGGGAGATGTGTCACGTTATAAAGCCATGGGCCTGCACCACAATGGGTGCGTTCCTAGTACGCAGGGTGGGCGGTCCGGCGGCTGTGCCCCACTCAAAATTGCCTGCGTGAAATCTACAAGATTTAACGCAGGCACTTCTGCGACGCTGCTACGTCAATTCAATTCTTTATGCCTGCTTGAAGCAGGCGTAAGGACTGACACAGCATGTTAAGTATTGGGTGGCCCTGAGCATTACTGGAGTTGCATTGCGTTGGCGACGTGACTCCAGCGATGCGCCGCTCTTACGTGACGAGATGCGTCACGCAAGTGCCTACCCTTGCGCCAGGGCGCGCCGCATTGTAAATGAGGCGCATCTGCCGTGTCGCAGGGGTAGTTTTGCGTGACGCATTTGATCTGGCGCATCTCTGGAGATGCGCCAGAACGCGTAAGTAAGTATGCCCCTAAGGGGCAGAATTGCAATTACCGTCGCATCCCTGCAAAGTAGCAGGGATGCGCCATTAATTGTGCGGCCCGCTACCACCACCAAACATGGTGCGCCGTATTTGCAATGCGGCGCACCATGGGCCCAAAACGTCACCGAAGCTTTACTGCTGGAGTTGCGTCGCAACGATGGCGCAGCTCCAGCAATGCTCTGGGGTACCCTATCTCCCCAATGCTGGGTCAAGCCGTACGTCTGCTTCAAGCAGGTGCAGGGTTTGTGTGACGCATCATTGTCCTAAAGGTGACTGATTGAAATTTTGTAGATTTCCCTCAGCCACTTTTAGGATGTGTTCCAGCGCAGGAATGCCCTCCCTTGCGCCGGAACGCCCCCTGATGGCGCAGGGCTTTATAACGGGATGCATCTCCCAAATGCGTCACGTTGTTATAATATTATACGCCGCACCATGGCGCCCTTTTTTGTTTAGCTGCTGCGTCACAAAAGTCACGCAAGAACGGAGCAAAAGAGCCGCAAGGGGCTTAAATCTGCCCCTTCCTTTGTACCCCTGACAATAAGAAAAATAGTGGCGGTGGATTGATAGTTTGACTATTTAAATGACTGGTAATGTAGCAGGCAACTGTTAGTGTTGTCACTGATCTGACTGAAATCACAATGGAGTTTGTCTGTCACTTTGCGTCTTGCCTGCGGACTGCTGCCTGCCAGTCCTAGGTGAACCTTTCAGTACTTTGTTTAGTGAGTTACGTGACTTTCGAAGTCACAGGTCCGCAAATAAATGAAAACTAACCCTAATCAATATAATTTCGCGGAAATATTTTGTTATTGTTCTTTTGAAATGTTTGATTTGGTTGACATTGACAAGCAACAATCATCCATGTTTTCTGTTCTTTCTTTCATGTTGTACGTCAGCTCCCCCCAGGGGCGAGGGGAGGACACAGGAGCAGCAGGCGGCGGATGCTGTTGAACAGGGCCAGGATCGGGCAGGCGAGGGCTCCTTTGCTGGCCCCAGTAAGTTTTCATTTTAGACTAGTACCTATTTTTCCTAGCGTTCCTCATTTGATTTTTTCAAAATCGTCTTTGATCTTCTTGTAGACTGTATCTAAATTCTTATCCTGCCTCTACTATGACTCCCTGTGGTATTACTAGATTATTCTTATTAGTCTGTCTGTGTAGCTAACTAAGATTGCACGGTTGGCGAAACTCCCATTCTAGTCAGCAATAGCTCTATCAACGTAGTGCAGTCCTCTGGGATTGTCCATAATGTATTTTGAAGTGTTCTATCTGCTTTGAAAATTCCCAACTATAAAATGTGAAGAAGAAAGAATAAGATACTACCTTTTGGTTTGGATAGGAGAACAATCCATACCACTACAGTGGCGCAGACAATTCTTCTGCAGAAACAGAACTATGGACAATAAATAGTGCATTGCTTATCAATTATAATAGGCGCTGTTAGAGTTTCCACATACCTCTGTGATAACAGACTTTGAACCCCCAATGTCCTTACTGACTGACTACATAGTTTGGCACAGTCATTTACCTCCCGAATTCATCGATCATTGATCCCCAATGATGATTATTATCCAACGTAGCTGAAGAGTACGGAGTCAGAGTCAAGAAGTGTCAGAGGCACGGACTCATGCTTGCAAAAATTGCAAAACCTTTCGCTCAGTCACTCTAGTCACTCTGGACCAAAAAACACAGAGTCTCTCTAAGTTTAAAAGCTTTATTAAAAGTAAACACATTTATTAAAATGAAGTCATAATAAAAAAACGAAACGTTTAACTGAGAATGTAAAAGTGGTTAGTGCTGACGAATAATTGAAGACATTTCTTGTGGTCGAGCCGAGCTCTCACCTTGTTTCAACTTGATCTTGTTGTTAGAAGTCCATCTTCTGTCTGTGTGGAAAAAAATGGTGCGTGTTAAAAAGCCAGCCTTCATCAGTTGTGCCAAAAAGTGCTGCATTACATTGTTTTCACATGTCTTCATTCCTAGACCAAATACTAGTGAGTGGTTTATTCTAACATTCTTAAATGTACTTTGTAGGTGGAACATCTGGTGGCGGGGCCAACGTGGAGGTGGTGGTGCTCGACACGGAGGCGGAGGGCAATTCCTCAGGGGAGGATGCGGCGGTTCCAGTGCCGGCTGTGAGAGTTCAGACGGTGGTGGTGGCGGGCAGAGGTGAGCTCTTATATATTCCTTACTTATTGAGATTGAAGACGTGGCTGGGAAGGAAAGAATATGAGATGCATGGCTGGGTGAATGATGAAGCAATGATTGGTGGAAGGACAACAGCCTGGGTGGGTGACACAGAAACTGTATGTGTCCATATACCTGGATCATGCTACTATCTGACTCTTAGATAGCATATGTGTATCTAGAGCAGGGGTACTCATAGTACGGCCCGCGGGCCGGTGGCGGCCCGGCAAGCCTTCCATGGCAGTGTGCAGACCTTGCAGACGATCACTGCTCCCCCGGCCCCCACAGAGCAGAGTGGAGATGCAGGGCCACAAAGAGGTGAAATAGAACAAAGCCTCTGCTCTGTGGGGCCGGGCAAGCAGTGATTGTCAGGGTGGAGATGCAGGGGCGCTACAACAAACAAAGCCTCAATAATATGTTAATGGTCTTTTAAAGACCTGTTAAGTACTTTGGTGTGGCTGTCTGTGTGTGCGCGTTGAGGAAGCTGTCTCAGCCCGGTCTGAAGGCTGACACAGACAGACACACACACAGTGAGATGACAGAGGGGGAGGGAGAGGGAGGGCAGGAGGGAGAGAGAGATGGAGAGGGAGGGCAGGAGGGAGAGCATGAGTGAGAGAGATGTATGTAAATGCTGGGTCTGGTGGCTCAGTGGATGAAGACATCTGCTGCAGGGACCTGTGTGCAACCTCATGGTCACAAGTTTTCGTTTTGCTTTAGCCCCGCCCCCTCTGACTCCGCCCCCACCAGTGCAGCCCTCGGCCACAAACTACACTGTAAATTTAGCCCCTGAGAGAAAGTTTGTGAGTACCCATGATCTAGAGAGAGTAGACGGTCAGTGGATGAACTAAGTGTAACTTTGAAGAGCATGTAACACTGCACCCGCACGTCCGTTCCAGTGTAGGAAAGGCAAGGAAAAGAAGTTTTAATTTTGTCCAAATACTACCATCAATAGTAGCAGTAGTTTGTATTGCAAGCACAGCATAGATCCGGTTATTACGGTGGCCACTCCCTACCTCTCTTAATAAGTTTAGTAGTACTCAGTCATTCATGTGTGGATGTATCACTGGTCACTCAATAAAAAGCAAAGCACCTAAAGTCATCCCATATATAAGCAAAAACATCCCATGTGAAGTGATAGATAATCAGATTATTTATCTTCTTCAATTTTCCATTTCTAGTACTCATTTCCACTGTAGGGTGAAAGTTAAATTAATTAAGCAGTAGCCCTTGAGTTGTAACAGAGTATTCTCAGTGCCACCCGTAATAGAAAAGTAAGAGCTTCACCACCTGCATGTACTGGACGGGTACAGTAATGCAACGCAAGTCTAGGTCACTCATCATGGCGTGCGTCTCTTTTTCTCGGGTGCAAGTTTACTGCGCTGGCATTATGCCGGCTTGCAGAAGATAACGTACCAATTTTCCTAAACAAGAGACAAGAAGAAGAATAAGACTGGTGTACTTTCATAGTCGACTCCAATGGAAGTCCATAGTGCTCGTAGAATTTGTTCCTTAAACTCCCACTAATGTTAGAGCAAGGATGAAGAAGTGTGAGGTTAGATAGATACTGGCCTCAATAGTTATGTAATGCGCTTGCAAGTTGCTAGTTGTACTGCAACACAAATTTCTGCTGAATGATTGAGTTAATCTTAAAGAGCATTGGTTACAGACTATGTCTTTCTTTCTTCATATAGATTCTCCTTCCAAACGAACAAGGAGGAAGGAGCTGGCTAGAGAGGCCCGGCAACGGAGGATCGATGCCACTGTGGCCGAATATCGGCGGCTGGTGGCCCTGGAGGACGAAGAAAGTGTGCAGTCGACCACAACAACAACGTCGTCTGCATCGGCCTCCGTGCCCCCACGGGCTGCCACCCAGCACAGTGGTCCACCCAGACTGAGCCGGGCTGCCAAAGCCAAACGCCACCGCCGAGTATCAAGGACAACAGCTTCCTCTCACAGCCGTTGCACCTGCAAGGCAGTGAAGGCACGCCTGCGCCGCAGTACCCTGATGGTGTCCCGCCTCCAGCAGGAGCTCCACCACTTTTCAAACGTGTTGGAGGGGCTCCGCGTAGAGCACGCCTTGCTCCGCCAGGAGCATGATGCCCTGGCCCAAAAAGTAGACAGCATCCACCCATAGTGTCCCTTGCCCCTTTTTTAGAGACTTTTGGGGGGTGGGAATTGGGAGTTGGGTTTTTGGGGACTTTTGAAGGACAATCGTTGGGGTTAGGGAGGGTCTTGCGGGAGATTATTTTGTTAGGGATATAAATATACTTTTTCAAACTTTATCTGAGCATACCCGTTTCTTACTGCTTGCCTGGTGGGTGGGGGTTTAACAGTGACTTTGTTTTCCTGAAAGTTTAGTTCCATTTTCTTCCTTTAAGTGTAAATGCCCAAATGTTTTCAACACTAAGTGCCTCTCACAGAGTAAGTGAAGTGAATCCAAGAGTCCTAGGACTTTAGTAGTACTACCGTCAGTCTCTCGTCTCTCCTACTAATACTCCATTATACCCCAAACCACCAAACGCTTATCTTACCTGTAATTTGTGTTTGAAAGTAGGGCTAGACCGAGGGCTGGCTCCACGGGAAACAGCGAATAAGGTTGGCAATCTTGGTCGGATAAAATTTCCTCATAGCGGTGGTACTAGCGGTGTGAAAAATTAAATCTGGTTTGTCCTCCTGAGCAATTCAACGGTACAATAGAGAATATAGCAGGTGACAGAAGTACACTAGAACAGTGCCACATTGTAGCCTAACAAATGGTAAAGTATAACTACTAATTCGGTTGAAGTTCTTTGACATTAGCCATGGGTCTTTGTCAAGCAGAGTAAGAATATATCCTCGGATTTCTTCACCAGCCTGTTGCTATCAAATTATCCTCCCCAGCAAGTGTGTGGATTTATTGCTGTAATTTAGTCACACATCAATCAAAACCACACAGCCCGGGGGAAGAGGGTTAGGGTTTGAAAAATGGATGGGTACGGGGGTTTTTGGGAAAGGTTTTGGGAGACAAGAAAAAATAGCACAGCATGGACAAACAATTGTGAACATAAACAAATCTTTGGGTACAAACCTATCCATCAATCTTTGAAAGTGCATGCACTACTGCATGCATGTCAGTGAAAAGTAAGTAGTACTTTCGACAACTGTGGAAGAAAGAATGCGACAGTACAGGGCGTGGGTGGAAATATTGATAACTATATTCAACATAAGGTCTCTGTAGCCAGATACCTGAGAGCCTTGCTGGTCACTATAAATCCATTCACAACACTCAATGGGGTTGGTCTGGAAGGTATAGTAGATAGAAAAGGAGAAATTGCTTTTTTTCTAGGTGTCCCCTCACTCACCAGGGTTGCCCCTTGGTGACATGCTTCATCATTGGGGCCATCCCAGTCCTCTACGGGCTGGGGCATGCTGCAACTTGCGAATTACGTAGGAGCACTTACAAATGACTATGTGTGGTGCAGTTGTGATAGTGGAGTGGACTAAGTGATGTGTTAAGGGATCAATTTAAAAGCAGAGAGAGATCCAAGAAATGCAGTCACAGTCAGAGATAAAGGCAAGGGATACTGTATCTGTATGTTGTTGTAGTTGTCCTGTTGAAAGTGGTAAGTAAGCTGCCTGCAGAAAACAGAAAAAAAATCCTCTTATTAGCGGCACTCCTCCATTGCAGCCGACGCTTCGTCCATCGATGTTGGTCACCAGAAGACACCCTGTAAAAAAAGCACAGCATAGACAAACAATTGAACATAAACAATTCTTTGGGTACAAACCTATCCATCAATCTTTGAAAGTGCATGCACTACTGCATGCATGTCAGTGAAAAGTAAGTAGTACTTTCGACAACTGTGGAAGAAAGAATGCGACAGTACAGGGCGTGTGTGGAATTATTGATAACTATATTCAACATAAGGTCTCTGTAGCCAGATACCTGAGAGCCTTGCTGGTCACTATAAATCCATTCACAACAACACTCAATGGGGTTGGTCTGGAAGGTATAGTAGATAGAAAAGGAGAAATTGCTTTTTTTCTAGGTGTCCCCTCACTCACCAGGGTTGCCCCTTGGTGACATGCTTCATCATTGGGGCCATCCCAGTCCTCTACGGGCTGGGGCGTGCTGCGACTTGCGAATTACGTAGGAGCACTTACAAATGACTATGTGTGGTGCAGATGTGATAGTGGAGTGGACTAAGTGATGTGTTAAGGAATCAATTTAGAAGCAGAGATAGATCCAAGAAATGCAGTCACAGTCAGAGAAAAAGGCAAGGGATACTGTATCTATGTTGTTGTAGTTGTCCTGTTGGAAGTGGTAAGTAAGTTGCCTGCAGAAAAAAAATCCTCTTATTAGCGGCACTCCTCCATTGCAGCCAACGCTTCGTCCATCGATGTTGGTCACCAGAAGACACCCTGTCCCCTGCCTGCCTGCCTGATGCTGAATTGTGGCTCGCTAATGTGAAGCCTGACTCCATCCTTTTTTCCCCATTGCAGAGACTGAAACCCGGCCTGTAATTATTCAACGAAAAACAGGAAGTGATATAATATTACAACACCACTGATAAATAAATATAAGGTATGTAGGCTTGTGGAGTGCAAAAAGTCACACTTTGATTTTCCTAGTAGACAGTACAATATTTTTGAAAGTGCGTACTCTGTCTGAGTCACCTTTTGAAGGATAAATAAGTAGGGGCAAATTAATGTAGCGGATCTTTCCCCTCAAGCTAGGTGTCCTATAAACTGTGTTTTAGAACAAAATTAGATCTTCCCAGCAGTGCTCCCACCCAGACCCTTACTAAAGCCAGTCGCAAAAATGTAGAAGACCCCCAATCAAATCTCAAAAAACGAGGCCTAGCAGAAAACAAAGGTGACAAAACTTACTTTGAAAGTAAAAGTAGGCCGAAGTACCCCCTTACTAATTACCCCTTACCCACCGTGGATTGCATTCAAACAACTTGCAAGCAACCAAGCAAAAGTATCCATAGCTAGCATCGCTCCAAGACTCGAAAACCCCCCCACCCAAACACATGCAATAGAAATACTGCTAACCCTAACGAACCCTAAGTTAAGAATAGTGGCAAAGGCTTTCTTTAACTATGCCAAATCCCCCCTTTCCCACCATGGATTTTCTTCAAATGACTTGCAACCAAAATTACACATTCTCACGAGTGCTCTAAGACCCCAGAACTCAGTTGCGAAAATCTAGAACACCCCGAAACACATGCAATCCTGCTGCTAGGGCTAACCCTAACGAACCCTAAGTTACAAAAAGTGCCAAAAGGCTTTTCCGCGAGGATTTTGGCCCAACCACTTCTACCCGGTATTAGACCTTCCCAGGAATGCCCCAAGACCCGCCAACCCACCCGCCAAAAAGCCTAACACCCCAAACAGGCCAAAAGCAAAATCTCATACTTGCAATATTTCTCGGCCTTCGGTCCAAACGCGCTGCGTAGCTTGGCCATAAGTCGGGGTTGCCACCACGGATTTCCTGAAAAGCAAATGCAATGAAGATTAGAGTGTCCCAGCAGTGCTCCCAGACCCCGAAACTCACCCACAAACAGACGGAACCCCCCCTAAAAGCACCTCAAAGGCAAGCAAGTCATCAAAAACACAAAATATTTTCCGCCTGGGATTTGGTCCAAACCACTTTTATCCGGTATTAGAGCTTCCCAGCAATGGCCCCAGAGCCGTCAACCCAGGAGAAAACGAGTAGAAGACCCCCAAACAGCCAAAGAGCAAAAGTACAAAAATGGGGACTTTGTCAGTTTTTCCCAAATTTCCCAAATCATTCCGCGCGCGCTCTGCAGCTAGGCCCTAACTCCCCTCTGCCACCATGGATTTGCTTCAAACCTCTTGCAAAGTAAAGTATATATAGCCAGCAGTGCGCCCAGACCCCGAAACCCACCCACAAACACCAGGAAGCCCCCCAAACAGGCCCCCGAAAACGCTACATTGAGCAAAATGTCAGAAATAGCCAAAAAAAAATCGGCCTGGATTTTGTCCCAACCACTTCTACCCGGTATTAGACCTTCCCAGGAATGCCCCAAGACCCGCCAACCCACCCGCCAAGAAGCATAACACCCCCAAACAGGCCAAAAGCAAAATCTTATACTTGCAATATTTCTCGGCCTTCGGTCCAAACGCGCTGCGTAGCTAGGCCATAAGTCGGGGTTGCCACCACGGATTTCCTGAAAAGCAAATGCAATCAAGATTAGAGTGTCCCAGCAATGCTCCCAGACCCCGAAACTCACCCACAAACAGACGGAACCCCCCCTAAAAGCACCTCAAAGGCAAGCAAGTCATCAAAAACACAAAAAATGTTCCGCCTGGGATTTGGTCCAAACCACTTTTATCCGGTATTAGAGCTTCCCAGCAATGGCCCCAGAGCCGTCAACCCAGGAGAAAACGAGTAGAAGACCCCCAAACAGCCAAAGAGCAAAAGTACAAAAATGGGGACTTTGTCAGTTTTTCCCAAATTTCCCAAATCATTCCGCGCGCGCTCTGCAGCTAGGCCCTAACTCCCCTCTGCCACCATGGATTTGCTTCAAACCTCTTGCAAAGTAAAGTATATATAGCCAGCAGTGCGCCCAGACCCCGAAACCCACCCACAAACACCAGGAAGCCCCCCAAACAGGCCCCCGAAAACGCTACATTGAGCAAAATGTCAGAAATAGCCAAAAAAAAATCGGCCTGGATTTTGTCCCAACCACTTCTAGCCGGTATTAGACCTTCCCAGGAATGCCCCAAGACCCGCCAACCCACCCGCCAAGAAGCATAACACCCCCAAACAGGCCAAAAGCAAAATCTCATACTTGCAATATTTCTCGGCCTTCGGTCCAAACGCGCTGCGTAGCTAGGCCATAAGTCGGGGTTGCCACCACGGATTTCCTGAAAAGGAAATGCAATCAAGATTAGAGTGTCCCAGCAGTGCTCCCAGACCACGAAACTCACCCACAAACACCAGGAAGCCCCCCAAACAGGCCCCCGAAAACGCTACATTGAGCAAAATGTCAGAAATAGCCAAAAAAAATTCGGCCTGGATTTTGTCCCAACCACTTCTAGCCGGTATTAGACCTTCCCAGGAATGCCCCAAGACCCGCCAACCCACCCGCCAAGAAGCATAACACCCCCAAACAGGCCAAAAGCAAAATCTCATACTTGCAATATTTCTCGGCCTTCGGTCCAAACGCGCTGCGTAGCTAGGCCATAAGTCGGGGTTGCCACCATGGATTTCCTGAAAAGCAAATGCAATCAAGATTAGAGTGTCCCAGCAGTGCTCCCAGACCCCGAAACTCACCCACAAACACCAGGAAGCCCCCCTAAGAGCACCTCAAAGGCAAGCAAGTCAGCAAAAACACTAAACAATTTGCGCCTCGGATTTGGTCCAAAACACTTTTATCCGGTATTAGAGCTTCCCAACAATGGTCCCAGAGCCGTCAACTCACCTGCAAAGAGGTAGAACAACACCTCCACAAGTGCTGAGTCTTTCTTCATTGGGCGTAAACCAGCCCTCTGGTTTGATGGAAATAGGAGTCTGAAGGAGGAGGATAGAGGAGCATGTTCTTCTGAACTTGTGAACCTGAGGAATGCAGACTGCGGCAACTTCAAATCAATTAGCAAACCAGTGAAGACAGTTCTGCTGATGGGCTTGTTTTTGTGATTATCTGATTAAAGTTTGAAATATATTAACTGTGCACAACAAAGAAAGACAGACACACAGGAATAAAAGTGAATAAGGACGAAAAAGAAAGTTATTGATTCGTTGTCTCATTTTCAGGGCTCAGTATCACGGTCCAGGAATGAGAATAAGGTTTCGTCATCATACTCTGCGAATTCAGGCAGGGTGAGCTCAGTGTCACCTGACAGAGTAGAAATTCCCTCATCTATGTTGCTGGCCACCTCGTCTTCACCCGGCGCGATTTCTCGTACTCTGAAATCTGGTGGTATGAGGTGCTGATTCATCTTGATCATTGTTAACCTCTCCACATTTTTGGGCGAGAGGCGGCTCCGTTTGGGAGTTACAATGCCACCAGCAGCACTGAAAACACGTTCAGAAAACACGCTTGCGAGTGGGCAAGACAAGTAGTTTAAAGCCAGGTTGGTGAGCTGTGGCCACAATTCTTTTTTCCCATGCCAATACGCCAATGGGTCAGAATTAACATAGACCTCTGTTGAGTCATTCAGATAGTCCTTCACCATCGACTCAAGGTCCTCATCCAAGGTTCCTCCACTTTGCTTAGCTCTTGCTGTGCCTCTGACCTTTTGAGAACCAAACCCACGCAGAGCTAGCCAATCCTCTTCAGCCTCCAATGTTTCTGTTGTGTCTGGTGCAGATGATCCGGCTGCCGGTGTCTTTAACGGCTGAGAGGTCACTTGTGCCACAGCCACAGGTGCAGAAGTGGATTGTTTTGACTGGGGATGGCCTGCTGATGTACTGCCATTTCCTTCAATTTTCAGCCGTTCTCTTTCAAACCTCTTGGCTGACAAGGCTAGCCAATGTTTGTACTTTGGAACATGTTCATCATCAAAAGGAAAGAATGCTTGGCCTGCCAGCGCCTTTTTGTAGCGTGGATCCAGAATAGTAGCACAAATGTAATGCTCTTCTGAGTGGATCGTTTTAAGACGTTCATCACCTTGTAGGAGCTCTAATAATTTCTCAGCCAGAAGAAAAGAGTCTTGGTTTTTTACATCTTTTTCAAACACAGAACACACCTCCTTCAGTTGGTCCTCCAGCATGTACAACAATGGGATAGCTTTTCCCAAATTACAGTCCTCCTTGCTGACTGCACGCGTGAAGAACTCAAAAGGACGAAGCATGCGTGTCAGGCTTTGAACTATGTTCCATTGCGCCGCACCCATCCTCAGGTACTCTGTACCCTCTGTCAAGAAATATTGATTGAGTACCGTATACTGCTCATACAGACGCTCAAGCATGTAGAAGGTTGAGTTCCAACGTGTTACCACCTCCTGGATGAGTGCTTTCACTGGCATTTGACGTTGATATAGCAGGCTCCTCAGCTGCTTCCGGCCCTTAAAAGAATGGCTGAAATGCTTGCACATTTTTCGGCAGGTGTCCAATACTCTGTACGCTGCACTGCCTTTATCACCCAAGAATTTTTGGACAACCAGGTTTATACAGTGCGCCAAACACGGCACTCTGAAATAGTCACCCTTCCTCATGGCCTTAACTATATTGGCCCCATTGTCCGTGGAAACATAACCAACCTGGCGTTTTAGTGGGGACAGCCAGTTAAGGACCTTTGTGTTAAAGACATCCAAAATATTTTCTGCTGTGTGACGTTTCTCCAAACCAAACATGGCTAGTATCACAAAGGTTGGGCTCGCACACCACTCACTCATCAGCGGGATCGCCCCACAGGATCATGGTAATTGTAGTTACCTTTGTTCAGAACGTCGTATCTTCTTATTATATTTAAATATCATATCTTCGCCATCCCTGGACACGTGTTTCGTGGTATTTGCCACTCGTCAGCAGGGAGCAGGTCAGTTTCAGGGGTTGCCGATGGCTGCCGCATATCACCGGGTAAAATACCAAAAGGCGCGCGGGTGCAGAGTCCCATGCTCGTCAGCCAGGAACAAAATATCACAAAGGTTGGGCTCGCACACCACTCACTCATCAGCGGGATCGCCCCACAGGATCATGGTAATTGTAGTTACCTTTGTTCAGAACGTCGTATCTTCTTATTATATTTAAATATCATATCTTCGCCATCCCTGGACACGTGTTTCGTGGTATTTGCCACTCGTCAGCAGGGAGCAGGTCAGTTTCAGGGGTTGCCGATGGCTGCCGCATATCACCGGGTAAAATACCAAAAGGCGCGCGGGTGCAGAGTCCCATGCTCGTCAGCCAGGAACAAAATATCACAAAGGTTGGGCTCGCACACCACTCACTCATCAGCGGGATCGCCCCACAGGATCATGGTAATTGTAGTTACCTTTGTTCAGAACGTCGTATCTTCTTATTATATTTAAATATCATATCTTCGCCATCCCTGGACACGTGTTTCGTGGTATTTGCCACTCGTCAGCAGGGAGCAGGTCAGTTTCAGGGGTTGCCGATGGCTGCCGCATATCACCGGGTAAAATACCAAAAGGCGCGCGGGTGCAGAGTCCCATGCTCGTCAGCCAGGAACAAAATATCACAAAGGTTGGGCTCGCACACCACTCACTCATCAGCGGGATCGCCCCACAGGATCATGGTAATTGTAGTTACCTTTGTTCAGAACGTCGTATCTTCTTATTATATTTAAATATCATATCTTCGCCATCCCTGGACACGTGTTTCGTGGTATTTGCCACTCGTCAGCAGGGAGCAGGTCAGTTTCAGGGGTTGCCGATGGCTGCCGCATATCACCGGGTAAAATACCAAAAGGCGCGCGGGTGCAGAGTCCCATGCTCGTCAGCCAGGAACAAAATATCACAAAGGTTGGGCTCGCACACCACTCACTCATCAGCGGGATCGCCCCACAGGATCATGGTAATTGTAGTTACCTTTGTTCAGAACGTCGTATCTTCTTATTATATTTAAATATCATATCTTCGCCATCCCTGGACACGTGTTTCGTGGTATTTGCCACTCGTCAGCAGGGAGCAGGTCAGTTTCAGGGGTTGCCGATGGCTGCCGCATATCACCGGGTAAAATACCAAAAGGCGCGCGGGTGCAGAGTCCCATGCTCGTCAGCCAGGAACAAAATATCACAAAGGTTGGGCTCGCACACCACTCACTCATCAGCGGGATCGCCCCACAGGATCATGGTAATTGTAGTTACCTTTGTTCAGAACGTCGTATCTTCTTATTATATTTAAATATCATATCTTCGCCATCCCTGGACACGTGTTTCGTGGTATTTGCCACTCGTCAGCAGGGAGCAGGTCAGTTTCAGGGGTTGCCGATGGCTGCCGCATATCACCGGGTAAAATACCAAAAGGCGCGCGGGTGCAGAGTCCCATGCTCGTCAGCCAGGAACAAAATATCACAAAGGTTGGGCTCGCACACCACTCACTCATCAGCGGGATCGCCCCACAGGATCATGGTAATTGTAGTTACCTTTGTTCAGAACGTCGTATCTTCTTATTATATTTAAATATCATATCTTCGCCATCCCTGGACACGTGTTTCGTGGTATTTGCCACTCGTCAGCAGGGAGCAGGTCAGTTTCAGGGGTTGCCGATGGCTGCCGCATATCACCGGGTAAAATACCAAAAGGCGCGCGGGTGCAGAGTCCCATGCTCGTCAGCCAGGAACAAAATATCACAAAGGTTGGGCTCGCACACCACTCACTCATCAGCGGGATCGCCCCACAGGATCATGGTAATTGTAGTTACCTTTGTTCAGAACGTCGTATCTTCTTATTATATTTAAATATCATATCTTCGCCATCCCTGGACACGTGTTTCGTGGTATTTGCCACTCGTCAGCAGGGAGCAGGTCAGTTTCAGGGGTTGCCGATGGCTGCCGCATATCACCGGGTAAAATATCAAAAGGCGCGCGGGTGCAGAGTCCCATGCTCGTCAGCCAGGAACAAAATATCACAAAGGTTGGGCTCGCACACCACTCACTCATCAGCGGGATCGCCCCACAGGATCATGGTAATTGTAGTTACCTTTGTTCAGAACGTCGTATCTTCTTATTATATTTAAATATCATATCTTCGCCATCCCTGGACACGTGTTTCGTGGTATTTGCCACTCGTCAGCAGGGAGCAGGTCAGTTTCAGGGGTTGCCGATGGCTGCCGCATATCACCGGGTAAAATACCAAAAGGCGCGCGGGTGCAGAGTCCCATGCTCGTCAGCCAGGAACAAAATATCACAAAGGTTGGGCTCGCACACCACTCACTCATCAGCGGGATCGCCCCACAGGATCATGGTAATTGTAGTTACCTTTGTTCAGAACGTCGTATCTTCTTATTATATTTAAATATCATATCTTCGCCATCCCTGGACACGTGTTTCGTGGTATTTGCCACTCGTCAGCAGGGAGCAGGTCAGTTTCAGGGGTTGCCGATGGCTGCCGCATATCACCGGGTAAAATACCAAAAGGCGCGCGGGTGCAGAGTCCCATGCTCGTCAGCCAGGAACAAAATATCACAAAGGTTGGGCTCGCACACCACTCACTCATCAGCGGGATCGCCCCACAGGATCATGGTAATTGTAGTTACCTTTGTTCAGAACGTCGTATCTTCTTATTATATTTAAATATCATATCTTCGCCATCCCTGGACACGTGTTTCGTGGTATTTGCCACTCGTCAGCAGGGAGCAGGTCAGTTTCAGGGGTTGCCGATGGCTGCCGCATATCACCGGGTAAAATACCAAAAGGCGCGCGGGTGCAGAGTCCCATGCTCGTCAGCCAGGAACAAAATATCACAAAGGTTGGGCTCGCACACCACTCACTCATCAGCGGGATCGCCCCACAGGATCATGGTAATTGTAGTTACCTTTGTTCAGAACGTCGTATCTTCTTATTATATTTAAATATCATATCTTCGCCATCCCTGGACACGTGTTTCGTGGTATTTGCCACTCGTCAGCAGGGAGCAGGTCAGTTTCAGGGGTTGCCGATGGCTGCCGCATATCACCGGGTAAAATACCAAAAGGCGCGCGGGTGCAGAGTCCCATGCTCGTCAGCCAGGAACAAAATATCACAAAGGTTGGGCTCGCACACCACTCACTCATCAGCGGGATCGCCCCACAGGATCATGGTAATTGTAGTTACCTTTGTTCAGAACGTCGTATCTTCTTATTATATTTAAATATCATATCTTCGCCATCCCTGGACACGTGTTTCGTGGTATTTGCCACTCGTCAGCAGGGAGCAGGTCAGTTTCAGGGGTTGCCGATGGCTGCCGCATATCACCGGGTAAAATACCAAAAGGCGCGCGGGTGCAGAGTCCCATGCTCGTCAGCCAGGAACAAAATATCACAAAGGTTGGGCTCGCACACCACTCACTCATCAGCGGGATCGCCCCACAGGATCATGGTAATTGTAGTTACCTTTGTTCAGAACGTCGTATCTTCTTATTATATTTAAATATCATATCTTCGCCATCCCTGGACACGTGTTTCGTGGTATTTGCCACTCGTCAGCAGGGAGCAGGTCAGTTTCAGGGGTTGCCGATGGCTGCCGCATATCACCGGGTAAAATACCAAAAGGCGCGCGGGTGCAGAGTCCCATGCTCGTCAGCCAGGAACAAAATATCACAAAGGTTGGGCTCGCACACCACTCACTCATCAGCGGGATCGCCCCACAGGATCATGGTAATTGTAGTTACCTTTGTTCAGAACGTCGTATCTTCTTATTATATTTAAATATCATATCTTCGCCATCCCTGGACACGTGTTTCGTGGTATTTGCCACTCGTCAGCAGGGAGCAGGTCAGTTTCAGGGGTTGCCGATGGCTGCCGCATATCACCGGGTAAAATACCAAAAGGCGCGCGGGTGCAGAGTCCCATGCTCGTCAGCCAGGAACAAAATATCACAAAGGTTGGGCTCGCACACCACTCACTCATCAGCGGGATCGCCCCACAGGATCATGGTAATTGTAGTTACCTTTGTTCAGAACGTCGTATCTTCTTATTATATTTAAATATCATATCTTCGCCATCCCTGGACACGTGTTTCGTGGTATTTGCCACTCGTCAGCAGGGAGCAGGTCAGTTTCAGGGGTTGCCGATGGCTGCCGCATATCACCGGGTAAAATACCAAAAGGCGCGCGGGTGCAGAGTCCCATGCTCGTCAGCCAGGAACAAAATATCACAAAGGTTGGGCTCGCACACCACTCACTCATCAGCGGGATCGCCCCACAGGATCATGGTAATTGTAGTTACCTTTGTTCAGAACGTCGTATCTTCTTATTATATTTAAATATCATATCTTCGCCATCCCTGGACACGTGTTTCGTGGTATTTGCGTGGATGGATGGCGAAGACAGCGAAGATAGCAAGATCGAAAGATGATGCATCGCGAACACTCTACTACAATGACCAGAGTCCTTAGGGGCAACTTCCGCCGGTGTGTGAGTAGTGTGCGACCCCACCCCCTTTTTGTAACTTAAAGCTCCCTTGAGCAGCGGGCTGACGAGCCTGGGATCCCGCACCTACGCGCCGGAGTGGTACTTTACCTGGCAGATATTGGCAGCCATCGGCGACCCCAGAACACTGCCTATCCCTGCTGACGAGGGTTGAAAACCCGAAACACGTGTCCAGGGATGGCGAAGACAGCGAAGATAGCAAGATCGAAAGATGATGCATCGCGAACACTCTACTACAATGACCAGAGTCCTTAGGGGCAACTTCCGCCGGTGTGTGAGTAGTGTGCGACCCCACCCCCTTTTTGTAACTTAAAGCTCCCTTGAGCAGCGGGCTGACGAGCCTGGGATCCCGCACCTACGCGCCGGAGTGGTACTATACCTGGCAGATATTGGCAGCCATCGGCGACCCCAGAACACTGCCTATCCCTGCTGACGAGGGTTGAAAACCCGAAACACGTGTCCAGGGATGGCGAAGACAGCGAAGATAGCAAGATCGAAAGATGATGCATCGCGAACACTCTACTACAATGACCAGAGTCCTTAGGGGCAACTTCCGCCGGTGTGTGAGTAGTGTGCGACCCCACCCCCTTTTTGTAACTTAAAGCTCCCTTGAGCAGCGGGCTGACGAGCCTGGGATCCCGCACCTACGCGCCGGAGTGGTACTATACCTGGCAGATATTGGCAGCCATCGGCGACCCCAGAACACTGCCTATCCCTGCTGACGAGGGTTGAAAACCCGAAACACGTGTCCAGGGATGGCGAAGACAGCGAAGATAGCAAGATCGAAAGATGATGCATCGCGAACACTCTACTACAATGACCAGAGTCCTTAGGGGCAACTTCCGCCGGTGTGTGAGTAGTGTGCGACCCCACCCCCTTTTTGTAACTTAAAGCTCCCTTGAGCAGCGGGCTGACGAGCCTGGGATCCCGCACCTACGCGCCGGAGTGGTACTATACCTGGCAGATATTGGCAGCCATCGGCGACCCCAGAACACTGCCTATCCCTGCTGACGAGGGTTGAAAACCCGAAACACGTGTCCAGGGATGGCGAAGACAGCGAAGATAGCAAGATCGAAAGATGATGCATCGCGAACACTCTACTACAATGACCAGAGTCCTTAGGGGCAACTTCCGCCGGTGTGTGAGTAGTGTGCGACCCCACCCCCTTTTTGTAACTTAAAGCTCCCTTGAGCAGCGGGCTGACGAGCCTGGGATCCCGCACCTACGCGCCGGAGTGGTACTATACCTGGCAGATATTGGCAGCCATCGGCGACCCCAGAACACTGCCTATCCCTGCTGACGAGGGTTGAAAACCCGAAACACGTGTCCAGGGATGGCGAAGACAGCGAAGATAGCAAGATCGAAAGATGATGCATCGCGAACACTCTACTACAATGACCAGAGTCCTTAGGGGCAACTTCCGCCGGTGTGTGAGTAGTGTGCGACCCCACCCCCTTTTTGTAACTTAAAGCTCCCTTGAGCAGCGGGCTGACGAGCCTGGGATCCCGCACCTACGCGCCGGAGTGGTACTATACCTGGCAGATATTGGCAGCCATCGGCGACCCCAGAACACTGCCTATCCCTGCTGACGAGGGTTGAAAACCCGAAACACGTGTCCAGGGATGGCGAAGACAGCGAAGATAGCAAGATCGAAAGATGATGCATCGCGAACACTCTACTACAATGACCAGAGTCCTTAGGGGCAACTTCCGCCGGTGTGTGAGTAGTGTGCGACCCCACCCCCTTTTTGTAACTTAAAGCTCCCTTGAGCAGCGGGCTGACGAGCCTGGGATCCCGCACCTACGCGCCGGAGTGGTACTATACCTGGCAGATATTGGCAGCCATCGGCGACCCCAGAACACTGCCTATCCCTGCTGACGAGGGTTGAAAACCCGAAACACGTGTCCAGGGATGGCGAAGACAGCGAAGATAGCAAGATCGAAAGATGATGCATCGCGAACACTCTACTACAATGACCAGAGTCCTTAGGGGCAACTTCCGCCGGTGTGTGAGTAGTGTGCGACCCCACCCCCTTTTTGTAACTTAAAGCTCCCTTGAGCAGCGGGCTGACGAGCCTGGGATCCCGCACCTACGCGCCGGAGTGGTACTATACCTGGCAGATATTGGCAGCCATCGGCGACCCCAGAACACTGCCTATCCCTGCTGACGAGGGTTGAAAACCCGAAACACGTGTCCAGGGATGGCGAAGACAGCGAAGATAGCAAGATCGAAAGATGATGCATCGCGAACACTCTACTACAATGACCAGAGTCCTTAGGGGCAACTTCCGCCGGTGTGTGAGTAGTGTGCGACCCCACCCCCTTTTTGTAACTTAAAGCTCCCTTGAGCAGCGGGCTGACGAGCCTGGGATCCCGCACCTACGCGCCGGAGTGGTACTATACCTGGCAGATATTGGCAGCCATCGGCGACCCCAGAACACTGCCTATCCCTGCTGACGAGGGTTGAAAACCCGAAACACGTGTCCAGGGATGGCGAAGACAGCGAAGATAGCAAGATCGAAAGATGATGCATCGCGAACACTCTACTACAATGACCAGAGTCCTTAGGGGCAACTTCCGCCGGTGTGTGAGTAGTGTGCGACCCCACCCCCTTTTTGTAACTTAAAGCTCCCTTGAGCAGCGGGCTGACGAGCCTGGGATCCCGCACCTACGCGCCGGAGTGGTACTATACCTGGCAGATATTGGCAGCCATCGGCGACCCCAGAACACTGCCTATCCCTGCTGACGAGGGTTGAAAACCCGAAACACGTGTCCAGGGATGGCGAAGACAGCGAAGATAGCAAGATCGAAAGATGATGCATCGCGAACACTCTACTACAATGACCAGAGTCCTTAGGGGCAACTTCCGCCGGTGTGTGAGTAGTGTGCGACCCCACCCCCTTTTTTTTCAAACATGGCTAGTGTTTCATGTTTCCGAGCAGCTTTAAAAACAATGTCCGCGTCAACACCTGCGTTTAGCTTTGCTTTAGCCCCTGAAAAAGAGACCCAGTGTGCAGTGATGCACATGTAATCAGCGCCTGCGCCACTGGTCCACATGTCTGTTGTCAGATGTATAGTGTGAACAGCACTCTTCTGCAAAGCTGCCCCAATCACCTTCAGAACATCTTCATGTAGTGCTGGAACCGCAACTCGGGCAAAATAGAACCGGCTAGGAACCTTCCCTTTTGGGCAGAGCTCTGCCACTAATTCTAGAAAACCAACCCCTTCTACAAAAGAAAAAGGGAGAAGGTCCAGAGCTAGCATTTTAGCCAGCTTAGTGTTATACAGACGCGTCAGTGGGTGGTTGCGTTCATATTGCGCTTCTGTAAACAACATCTTTTTAATGTTGCCCTGGACCAAGGATTTACGGGATGATGATGATATCTTCGACCCAGTTACGCTCGCTGATGAACTTTTCCGCATTGATGTCTCACTCTCTCCCACACTCTTAGTGTGCCTCACATGGGGTGTGCTGCTGACAGGGGTACTGGGTGTAAGTGAAGTGTTTGAATCGTCTTCTCCCTCCTCGTCATCATCAGATGAAAAATCAACGTTTTCATTACGTGCAATTCCGGCTTGCTTGAACGCCTCTAGGTGCGGAAACCATTGGACAGGGTGTGCTCTCTTAAGATGACCTCTCTGGCCTCCGGTACCATAGTTGCTACCAAACTTACCACGACTAACTCGAAGCTTACAAATGCTACAAATGGCTACGTTTTCCATTCTTGGGCAAACACTAAAGAAGTCCCAAACTGGAGACTTGAAATGTCTTTGGGGGCCGGAGGAGGCGGCGATACTGGTGGTGGTGGTCCTGCTGCTAATGCCAGATGAAGTGGAGGATGTGGATTGCCGAACTTCAGTACGTTTTGCACTTTCACCACCACGAATTGAGGTCGAGGTGGGTCCCTTCTTGCGAGGAAGAAATATGGAAGCGGTAGGTGTTGGTGTACTAGTTAACTCCAAATGTAATGATTGTTGTGTTTCCATTTCCATTGCCTCCTCGTCGACATCATCATCATCACGCTCAGCAGCTTCTCGGGATAGGGTCAAAATGTCTCTTTGCTGCATGCCCGCTGGGCCTGCAGTGACCTTTATGATGACTGGATCGTCGTCGTGAAGGGCTTCATCAGCAGCAGTATGCGTCACTTCTTGTTGAGCCTCATCACACTCCATAGGTATGAGTTTGTCGACGACCTTCCTTTTACGCTTAGGTACCTTTGTCAGATCATGGTGTGCCTCACTCTCAGACGGCAGTGGTGCTGGTTCCCAATTGGGATCCATTTCATCAGAAGGAGGTGGTCTTGAAGAAGATGTAGACACCAACCTTGATCTTTTCCTTGCTAGGGATGTGGAAGACAATGAATGATCATCAGGAGGAGTGGCTTCCAATGATACCTCGGCTTGATTGTCGATTTCCTGATGTGCCCCTACTTCGGGAGGAACAACTATTGTGGGCACTTGTGACCCTCCATGCACCTCTGCTTGCGCATCTCCTTGTGCTGCCTCTCCTTCCACATGTACTTGGGCTTGTACTTGCACACGGTGTTGTTGTTGCGGCTGTGGTTGTTCAACACTTGTCAGATGAGTTACAACAACCTGTGTTGATTCAGGGACATTGCTGCTACTTTCTTGCGATGAGCCAACATCACTGGTCGATGGTGATTGGAGAAGTACACTGACTGCCTCTGAAGCACTCAAGGGCTTTGACTTAAGTTGGCGTGGTGGTGGAGGCACTGAACCCAATGGAGCGGGGGTGCTGCTCCCAGCTTGGTCCCCAGCAGATCCTGCTGCTGCAGGCGTACTTTTTTTTTTGCTCCCCAAAAACGTGGCGGTTGGCACACCAGCCTCCTTGGTAACTTGCTTCTTCTGCTCCTTACTAGCAACTTTCTTGCTAGAGGAGCTACGGACACCTTTTTTTGGGGCCATCTTCTTCAGAGCAGGTCAGACAGCAGGCCGCAGTTGCACGAATTGAAGAGTTGTCTGAGGCCAGACGTGACGTCGCGTGACGTTATGCTGCACACACACACACCGCTGCAGGACTTCTTCCTGGCACTGGTGGTTTTCTTGAGTCTTGTGCACCTAAAAACAATGGAAGACAGAGGAACATCAGTTCAGTAAAGTTATACACCCCAAAAAAATCGAAAAACACTGCAAAATCAGCACAATCCCATTCCATCCATGCCCTCCATGATGTTTAAGTTCAAGACAGCCCACAGAAAGACTAGGCCCGTGCTAGACTCACTACCCCTGGGCATAAAGGTTGAAAAGTAGGCAAAATGGTTGCAGGCCTAACAACAAAGCCTGCATTAAAAATGGCCACTTACCTCCCAGCACATGGCCAGTGCCTGTAGCAGCACTCAAAATGGCCACCAGCCACATGGCCTGTCTCTCCCCATGAACACCCCCAAAAATCGAAAAACACTGCAAAATCAGCACAATCCCATTCCATCCATGCCCTCCATGATGTTTAAGTTCAAGACAGCCCACAGAAAGACTAGGCCCATGCTAGACTCAAATACCCCTGGTGAAAAGGCCACAAGTACAGCCCCAAAAAACGAAAATCACTGAAAAATCAGCACAATCCCATTCCATCCATGCCCTCCATGATGTTTAAGTTCAAGACAGCCCACAGAAAGACTAGGCCCATGCTAGACTCAAATACCCCTGGTGAAAAGGCCACAAGTACAGCCCCAAAAAACGAAAATCACTGAAAAATCAGCACAATCCGAATCCATCCATGCCCTCCATGATGTTTAAATTCAAGACAACCCACAGAAAGACTAGGCCCATGCAAGACTCACTACCCCTGGGCATAAAGGTTGAAAAGTAGGCAAAATGGTTGCAGGCCTAACAACAAAGCCTGCATTCAAAATGGCCACTTGCCTCCCAGCACATGGCCAGTGCCTGTAGCAGCACTCAAAATGGCCACCAGCCACATGGCCTGTCCCTCCCCATGAACACCCCCAAAAATCGAAAAACACTGCAAAATCAGCACAATCCCATTCCATCCATGCCCTCCATGATGTTTAAGTTCAAGACAGCCCACAGAAAGACTAGGCCCATGCTAGACTCAAATACCCCTGGTGAAAAGGCCACAAGTACAGCCACAAAAAACGAAAATCACTGAAAAATCAGCACAATCCCAATCCATCCATGCCCTCCATGATGTTTAAATTCAAGACAACCCACAGAAAGACTAGGCCCATGCAAGACTCACTACCCCTGGGCATAAAGGTTGAAAAGTAGGCAAAATGGTTGCAGGCCTAACAACAAAGCCTGCATTCAAAATGGCCACTTGCCTCCCAGCACATGGCCAGTGCCTGTAGCAGCACTCAAAATGGCCACCAGCCACATGGCCTGTCCCTCCCCATGAACACCCCCAAAAATCGAAAAACACTGCAGAATCAGCACAATCCCATTCCATCCATGCCCTCCATGATGTTTAAGTTCAAGACAGCCCACAGAAAGACTAGGCCCATGCTAGACTCAAATACCCCTGGTGAAAAGGCCACAAGTACAGCCCCAAAAAACGAAAATCACTGAAAAATCAGCACAATCCCATTCCATCCATGCCCTCCATGATGTTTAAGTTCAAGACAGCCCACAGAAAGACTAGGCCCATGCTAGACTCAAATACCCCTGGTGAAAAGGCCACAAGTACAGCCCCAAAAAACGAAAATCACTGAAAAATCAGCACAATCCCAATCCATCCATGCCCTCCATGATGTTTAAGTTCAAGACAACCCACAGAAAGACTCAGTCCACCCACCACTGAGTACCCCTGGGCAAAAGGCCCCAAAACAGCCCAAAAATCGAAAATTCCAAAATTTTAGTTGCAGCAACTGTAATGCCCCAAACAAACGTACTTGTAAAATTTCTAATCCAACAGTGATCCAAAGAAAGTCAAAAAGGCCTCAAATCCAAATATCCAGCAGCATCCACAAAAAGTAATCCTTCCAGCTCCAGATCCAAATGAAAAGTGACCAGGAGATGGACAAAGCACTGGGAGGAGCCTGCTGGACAGGAACAGGAAGTTGAAGACTGTGGGGCACTTCCTTCCTCCCACCCCCCTCCCCCCCTCCCCAAAATGGACTCCTCGCTAAAAAAGTGCAGGCAAATGTCAACCTAAGGAGTTATTCAGATACAAAATCATCATTTCAAGAAGGTTTATGCTGCTTGCTGGTGGATTTCTTGTGCAGAATTGCAAATTTTATATTTTCGCTTGTGCGAGATTGTTGCTGCTCGCCGCATCTCAAATCTCGCAATTGCGAAGTACCGCGAGACGTGATCTCGCCGTACTCGCGTTGACAAACTCTCGCTGTGCAAGTTGGCAAGCCGTGATGACGTAATCGCGCTCGCCAAATTCCCTCGGGATCACACAGCAAGATCCAAAATGGCGCAGCACTCGCAAAATATCGAGAAAAACAACTCGGCAAACGATGATAAACGCCGCGCGCCGCAAAAATTGTATCACCAACGACGCGAGCCGCAAAAAAAATCCGCTGCGTGCGAATTTGCGGATTTTGCGGGAAATTCGCAAATCTCGCGGATTGCGAATTTCCCAAAAATCCGCAAAATCCGCGAGCGTAACGGATTTTCCGCCCATGCTTAATTGGGATGCGTTCCGAGCAATTGTGAGCGGCTTAGATTAATTCAAGCACTCCATCCTTCACCTTGTTTTTGCAAATCTCACTGCAGCAGGCCTTTGACAGGAGGGCTGCCCCTAAGGACAGGTAGATCACACAGGCTCAGGTATAGGAGCGACTATACTAACCAGTTCAAGCAGCCAACATGCCCTGCAGGTTAGTGCAATGATTCCTAACCTGAGGTCCGGGAACCCCTATAGGTCTGTGAAGCTTACTCATGGTACCCGCAACTGCTTAGAAAATATAAAACAATTCACAAATTAATAAAGTGTTAAGCAAAATATACAGTGGAATTTTTAAGAAACTTTTTGTAAATGTGAAGGAATTTGAAACTGGAGGCTAAAAGTTAAGTTAGTATCCTTAGATTGATTTGCGGGCGCAGTGCAAGAGCAACAGACAAAATACAGTGTAGGTGATGAGTGGCCTCAATCGAATTTAAAAAACCTCCAACTTTCTTAATAAAATTGTGATGTTTTATATGTGTTTGTTATTTAAATAAATATTTCAAAATGTGTCTATTTTCTTGATGAATACTTGTTAATGTATCTTTTGTGTATTTTCGTGGTTCACATCTTCAAAAACCATAGGCTGGGGTCCTCAGCTTCCAGTAATGACTCAGTGGGGGTCCCCAGATTCCAATAATGATTCAGTGGGGACCCCTGATTCCAGTAATGAGTCAGTGGGGGTCTCTGTGTTCCAGTAATGATTAAGCCCATACCTCCAAAGGTTAAGAACCATGGGTTAGTGAAAAGCGTGTGAAGTCCACACAGGTGTTGATAACAAGTTGCCTTGTTTAAATCAGGTGAATGCCAGACTACAGGTTACATATAATAGACACCTATGTAGATCCAGCCTAGTGGCTGACCAGGAGCACGACGATGCCAGCTCAGCTCTTCCTGGGAAGAGCGCCCTCAACTGGCATATGTTCAACATAGAGCATGCATTCCTCATGACACACACTCTATGAACACTCTGACATCACTGTTACGGCGGGATTTTTGATCTCTTATCAGATCACTATAGATCTAGATCCCAACTCAGGTCGACTGAACCTTTGTTACCTGTCATAGAATAAAAAGCAATCCACTACTAGGTTAATCAGTTTAAGACTCTACACAACTCTGAAGAACCACTTACTACGAATAAGTTTTAAAAGTTTTATTATAAAGCCAAAGATAACTGGAGATACAAACATCTCAATATAAGGTTCAAAAGATACACTGGCATTAGTACAAACATGAATTCTCTAAATGCTCTTAGGCGACAGAAGAATATCACCAAGACTAATTCAAAGATAGCAAGGTTGCAAGAATACACACAAATTGTAACTTGTGCGACATTTACAAAAGGGAAAGAAAATCCAAATTAGACTGTCCCTACACTAGACTAAGTGACATCCCTACTTAGCAAGATCTTAACCTAAAAAAAAAGGTGTCAGCCGTGGTGACTTCCAAAGAAGATCACTCACTTTCCCTTAGTCTTTGTTGTAAATCTGTGCATCGCAGTTATGCGCTATCTGCCTACCCATCCGCTCTCTTAGGTTCTTCAGGCCATCTGCTCTACCTCCACCCAGGGGTGCTGTCCCTAATACAAAATCACAATTACAGTAGAAACGCCCCTCAGAGACGCCTCTCACGTACACCCCTCACGTGGTGTCGGTTCTGGCTTTTTCCATGCTGATACTGCTCTGGGCTCATCGTTAGCGTTGACCTTGCTTCTCAGGCTCTTCTCCGGCAAGACGGTACCCCCCAGGAAATTCCTGAACCCCCCTCCACCAGGCCTGTGCCTGTCTCCCAGAACAGAGCTCTATTCATCACTCTCTTGATTGGAACCCCCTCGCACCTGCAAACAGACACCCATGAAGTGGGCCCCAAATTCCGGCCTCCAGCTTATCTCACAAGTCGTAAACCTTCGAGCATGGTCCACGATTTATGCTTAACACGACCTGTTTCTAACTAGCACATGCAGATCAAAAGAAACGACCTTATCTCTTCAGGCCTACTAGAATTACATGAAACAGGCCTGTGCACTCTATGAACCTTTATTTCTCAGCCTAAACAGTATTCTAACTTATTACACACAACTGGTTATAGGGAACACTTCTATAAAACGTATATTTTCAGTTCTATGATCAATAATACTTTGAATTATGACAACAGTAATCCATATCATGTGAAATTGTAAAGGCACGTATTCTTTCTCAGTGAACTGCCATGAGGCCTACACATTTCTACGTTAAGCAGCATTACATTCTCCTCTGCAACAGCCACATAACATGGAATTTAATATCATTCTAACATCTCTAAACACTCCTACATTAGTTTTTCATACTGGTATATGCACTCTGTATTAATTAAACACTCTTATATGTATGCACTCTATAAATAAAAGTGTGGCTACTATGCATTTTGCGTTGCGGTTCGTGTTGCCGGCCTCCATGATCTCAATACAGTGTAGTTCTATTTTTCTGCCACAACACAAAGTCTCTTTTCTCTGCTCCTTCAACAGTGTTTTCTTTGCTTATTCGGTCTTTTCGAACCACACCTGGAAGCTGATAATCCCTTTTGCAAGATCAGTCTTTTGAATTATAGCAACAGACAACCCTAGCCCTTCTCCGTCCACTAAATGGAAAAGTCCCTAAATTTCTTCTTCTTCCACTTGGCGCTAGGTTATCTTCTCAATCTGTTTATTTACAAAGTCTTTAGCAGTCTGTAATCATGCGTGTTCCAGCGGCTCTAATCACGTATTCTAAAATTTCTAAGCGAAGAATTATCTCCTCGAGTGCTGGTATCGTTGGACCAAAAGTCGGAAATTCTACTCTGTTTAAAACCAGTTCTCTTATTCTGCTCAGATAAGGAGGATTGGGGACAGTGAGTGTCAGCAAACCTTCGATCTCAAGTCCAGGTACCAACAACACCACTTCCAATGTTATGATTGGGTCAGTACTGGTCACTGTCACTTCCCTCACCCTCCCGGATCTCCGTGCACTAGACATCTGCTGCTAGATAGGTCCACTCAGGAGTGGCGTATCTTCTGCAGGGCACTCACACCCTCCTTGTTCTTCTTGGACCCTCCTGTTCTTGATTCTGTGCACCTTCGTCCAGATCTGAGTCTTCAGATATAGGAGCAAGAGTTCTCTCTGGAGTTGGCTTCAAGCTCAGCCTCTTCTTCCTTTCAGGCCAACTAGCTTCTCCACGCCTTGTTCTCCTATTTCTTGTCCTCACACTCGGTTCTTGATCACTTTTGGCTTGATCAGTGTCTGAGCCGTATTCACAGCAACTTTCTCCTTCTGTGGCAACTTCAGTTTCACTGTCGTCTTGTCTTTCTTCCACTTGGTCTGAAGCACTCCCAGCTTCCTCCGACACCCCCACAGCTTGACTGATCCCCTCTAGTGGTTCGCCGTCCACAGCTGGATTTTCATCTGTGAGAGGAGCTGTTTCTTCCAGGGGTGCTGGAACTCTTCGAGTATGGGAGGCGTGAATCCAATTTGGCAGCCCTCCACACTTCACAGCAGTATTCGTTGTCAGAATTATCTGGTAGGGCCCCTTCCAGCGCACGTCTAGGCAGTTCTTCCGGACGTGCTTCTTCACCAGCACCCAGTCACCAGGGCACAGGTCGTGACATAGGTCTCTGGAAGATGGAATTTCAGCAGCCTGCACCTGAAGAGACACAGAATGAATGACATCAGAAAGTCCCCTGCAATAATCCAGGATCAGATCATCTGTGATATTCAACAAAGCTGGAGTTGGAACAGATGGAAGTCTCATTGCCCTCCCCATTAGAACCTCGTGTGGGGAGAGGCCTGTTCTCCCATCTGGTGTGCTACGTATACTCATGAGTACCAAGGGCAGAGCATCAGGCCAGCTTAAGGACGTCGATGAACACACTTTGGCCATTCGGGATTTTATAGTTCCATTTATCTGCTCCACGATTCCCGAAGCCTCTGGTCGATAGCTACAGTGCAGCTTCTGATCAATATTTAATGCAGAGCAAAGCATCTTCACAACTTCACTGTTGAAATGTGTCCCTCTGTCTGATTCCAAAGAGGTCGGCACCCCGAAGCGTGGTATTAACTCTCTAAGCAACAACTTTGCTACTGTGAGTGTATCGCACCTGCGTGTAGGGTATGCCTCGACCCATCTGGAAAATATGCATACAACCACCAGAACATACCTGAGGCAGTTGCATTTTGGCATCTCAATAAAGTCTAATTGCATTCAGTTGAAAGGCCCACCAGACCTCCCAATGTGACTCAGTGTAACTGGTGTCCTTTTCCCTACGTTCAATTGCTGACACGATACACACCTTTGACACACTGCTTCTGCGGCTACTCTAAACTTTGGGTTGTATCAGGTCTGCCTAAATACCCGCAGCATGGCATCTCTTCCTAAATGTACTGGACCATGTATCTGTCGTGCCATTGGACTCACTAATTCATTTGGTAATACTGCCCTTCCATCTGCTGAAATCCACAAATCCATTTCACTTTTTACACAACCTGCAGTTTCCCATGCCTTTTTCTCAAAATCTGATGCGTTCTCTTGCATGCCTTTTAAATCATCCCAAGTATCAACTGTTTCTAGCATCATGTTTAACTCTGTCTTTTCCTGTGTCCCACCCACTTCCACTTCTGTGAAAGAGTATCCTTGCTCCGCACCGTAGCGAGCAACCTCGTCGGCATAACGATTTCCTTGGGACACAAAATCTGTACCTTTGGTGTCTGCTGCACATTTAACAATGGCAATTGCTGCCGGACCTTATAACGCTTCTAACAATAGTCGCACAAACTCCCCATTTCGAATAGGCGAACCTGAGGAGGTCATGTAACCTCTCTGAGACCACAATTGCCCAAAGTCATGAACTACACCGAACCCATATTGGCTATCTGTGTAAATGGTGACTCGAATTTTGCTACCTGCTAAACAGGCACGTGTCAATGCAATAATTTCGGCTACCTGAGCGGAGTGTACTCCTTCCAGGCAAGCGGCCTCCACAACCCCAGTAATGGTGCAAACAGCATAAGCTGCTCTCAACTGACCAGTATCGTCTCTTACACATGAGCCATCAACAAAGAAAATTTCATCAGGGTCAGTCAACGGCTCATCCACAATATCTGGTCTTGGCTTGGTGCATAGTCCAGTCACATCAAGGCAATCGTGATCTTCACATTCTTCGTCTTCTATATCATTAGGAAGTGGCATCAAATTGGCAGGATTCAAAACAGAGCACCTCTTAAGGGTCACGTTCTCCGCAGCAAGAATAACTTGCTCGTAGCGCGTGAGTCTATTATTGGTCAAGTGCTGTGTCTTGGTCCTGGTCATTAACAGTTCTACAGAATGAGGTACATACACCACTAATTGATGTCCCATCACAATGCTTTCACACCTTTCAATGCTGACACCCGTTGCAGCAACAGATTTGAGACATCCGGGCAAAGCTGCAGCTACTGGGTCTAAAGTAGCCGAAAAATATGCAACTGGTCTACGGGCATTTCCATGAATTTGTGCTAGGACTGACAAAGCACAACCTTCTCTTTTGCAACAGTAAAGTAAAATTGGTTTTTCATAATCTGGCATTCCCAAAGCTGGAGCACGGCACAAGTCCTCTCTCAGCTGTAGGAACAACATCAAACAATCCTTGTCCCATGGTACCGGATCACTAACCTCCTTGTGCGTCAGTTTTTGTAAGGGTTTTGCTTTCAGGGAAAAGTTAGCTATCCACTGTCGGCAATAACCAACCATTCCTAGGAACATCCTGACCTCTCATTGTGTCGTAGGCGAATTCATCTTCATGATCGCCTCTATCCTGTCTGGTGCCACCTTCCGCTTTCCTTTTTCAATTCGGTGACCCAAGTACTGTACTTCTGTCAGACAGTACTGCAATTTGCTCGGAGACACCTTATGCCCATTTTCAGCTAAATGGTTCAGCAAGGCGATGGTGTCTATCTTACAAGCTTCTTCTGTTCCTGACGTAACAAGTAGGTCGTCTATGTACTAAACTAGAACCGAGTTCTGTGGTAGTACTAGACTTTCAAGATTTTTCTTCAGTAGCTGGTTGAAAATCAATGGGCTTTCTGTATACCCCTGTGGGATACGACACCATGTTAAGACACGATTTTCCAGCTTAAATGCAAAAATAAACTGGCTCTCCTCATCTAATGGAATTGAAAAGAAAGCCTGGCAAAGATCTATCACTGTGAACCACTCAGCTTGGAATGGTATCTGAAACAATATCACTGATGGATTCGGTACCACTGGACAACATGAAACAACTATGCTGTTAACCCTTCGAAGATCCTGTACTATTCTAAATTTCCTGCTAGGTTTCTGCAAACCCATAATCGGGGAGTTGCATGGACTACCCACAATTTCCTTCAGTATTCCCTGCTTAATCATGGAGTCGATCACGGGTTTTATTCCTGCAATCGTCTCCGGGGTCAATTTGTATTGAGGTGTTCTTGGATATTCAATATTTGGTTTTATCATTATTTTCACTGGTTCTACTCCTTTAATCAATCCTATCTCTTCTCCAGTGAAATCCCATACTTCAGATGACACAGTATCTCTTAAGTCCCAAGGGAGTTCTTCCACCGTCAGGCTAGGATACAGTTCTACGCAAACTCTTGAATTTGCAACTTTAAAGGTGGCATCATCGTCGTTAGTCTGTACCTCTACTCCCTGAGGCGTGCAGTATATTGTGCAATTTAGTTTGCACAATAAGTCTCTTCCTAACAGACACACAGGGCTAGAATCACATACTACAAACTGATGTTCATCGCTGTAGTTTCCTATCCTCACTAGCACTGGTTCCGTCAAAGGGTTAGTCATTCTCCTATTTGCGACTCCTACCACTTGAATTGTTTCCCCTGACATTGGCAGATCCGGAACCACGGCTGATCTCAAAGTTGATCGAGTAGCTCCGGTATCTACTAAGAATGTTGTAGGACACCCCGCCACCTCAGCCTCAACAAACGGTCCTCTTTGGTCCACCTCTAGAACTACCCCGAGGGTACAGTCCTCCTCTCTACTCACACGCCGTCCAGTCAGTGGATCAACGTAGTAACACTCTTCTGCTCCTACTAAAAGAGGCATTTGTCTATAGGTCTTGCCCCCTGTCATAATCTTTGGTGGTTGCGGGAACTGAGCTCGAGGAGCCGAAGTCCCCCCTTTGGCCACCTTACCCTTTGGTACTGCCACCCCTTGGACTGGAACGGTCTGAACTTCCTCCTCCTCTACTTCCAGTTCTCTGTTTTCAGGGTTATAGGGACACTCGCTTTTCCAATGTCCCACCTGGTGACACTGGTGACACTTTGTCGTCTTTTTCAATGTAGCAAAGTCTATTCTAGGTCTCGGATTTTCCTTGTTGTCTCTATTCTGACTATTTGATCTCCTTCCCATCGTCCCTGTTCCCTGTTGCTGCTGTCCACCTTTTCCAGCCGACTGCATCTGAACCATCATCAACTTCTCCTTAAGTTTCTTTGCTTTGGAACCTATTTCATCACTGCAATACCTTGCGTATCTCAAAATGTCATCCAATGGCTTGTTTTGCCAGCAAATTAAGTGTTGCTGAATCATCAAACAAATATCAGGTCTCAACCCCAAAACGAACTTTGATACAAACTGTCCTATGTCTTTGGGATCCATTACATCTAATCCACTGTATTGTTTGAACGTTTTCAGCAATCGCTCATAAAATTCATGTTTTTTTTTTTTGAGGGGTTATTTGTAGAGCGCGACGTTCGCTCCGGAGGGAGCATCTTGGCGCTGCAGATCCTGACTAGTCAATCCTGAGGTAGAAGGGGGGATTAGATGGCCGCTTTGGCGTAGTCATCGGGGAGGTTAAAAATCCAGGTCTTTAAGAGCTTTCTGAAGGATTTTTCAAGCGTCTGTTGTCGGAGAGTTTTGGGCAAGCTGTTCCATGCTTTAGTAGCCAGAGAGCTAAGGGTTTTGCCGCCCTTGGTCTTTAAGTTATATTTGGTAGGGAGGATGAGATTATCAAGAGACGAGCGGAGAGAACGGTTGGGGGTGTAGTGGAGAAATCGTCTGGAGAGGTACTTAGGGCCGGTTTTGTTGAAGGCACGGAAGGCAATGATAAGAATGGACTGTCTCCTTGGGTTCCTGTCTAGTTCGGTCTACTTTCACCCAATCTATATCCTGTGGTGGCACCTTATCTTTCAGCCATGTCATCACCTTTTCATATTTTATCATTACTCTTTCTGACGGACCATTAGTACGAGCATCTCTTTTTGGTTCTGCTGTGAGCCATTCGACACTAACTTTGCATGCTGTCCACAAGTCTCCTGGGACCACAATGTTGAATAAAGTGTTCAAGTCAATCCACAGTACTTTAGAAATCTTAACAAACCTCTCTACCTGTTTGTACCATTCTACAGGATTCTCTCTTAACTTCGGAAATGAGTTGGTAAACGCAGCCAAATCTCCCCTACTCCAGGGCACATGTACATAACTCCCATTCGCTATTTCTCGCAAAGGGAATGCCTCCATCCGCAGTGGCCCTCCCTCCGGGGACGTCATAATCGCTCTCCGCCTGACAGTCCCTTTCTTGGACCACCTTTCTTCCCATTTATCCAGATCTCTCCATGCTCTTATTCCTGTGATCAGTTCCCTTATGTGTGTTTTTAATCCAATTGTCCTCCTCTCATCCAGGTCCTGATCTGAATAATGCAACCTATGGTTACCCTGTAATGCCTTTGTTCTCGACAAGTCTACCATATACTTGTCTGCCAGTTCAGTCAATTTCTCGTGAGTTGCTCTTGCCTTCTGAGTAATATCCTTTGCTATAAACAGCACCTCATCTTGCTCGTACATGTCAATCCTTTCTAAAGGCAATGTACCATCTATTATCTCGCCCAGGTCAGATTTTAAACTGGTCACATCGAGCCTTTTTGCCTTTATCACAGCTTTCAGTGTGCTGTCTCTAGAGAGCCCATTTACGTCTCTCCCATCACAGCTCTGAGTCCTACGTCTGGGCTCAGGCGTGTTATGGGGAGTCCTCCCATGCTCCCATCTCTCCAGGTCCCATGCAGTTCTATCCTCTCTTGGTATATGGTGAAACACTTCTCTACTTCCCATATTCCCACATTTCCCATTCTGCCTGGTTTCTCTAGGTACATGGTAAGACACTCCGTTATTCCCCATGCTTTTGCAATTCCCCAGCTGTCCATGATCGCTCGACGCATGGCAAGACCCTTCGCAGCTCCCCATGTTCCCGCGATCCCGCTCCTGCCCATGATCGCTTGACGCATGGTGAGACACCTCGTGGCTCCCCATGTTCCCACGATCCCGCTCCTGCCCCTGATCGCTTGACGCATGGTGAGACACCTCGTGGCTCCCCATGTTCCCGCGATTCCAATGCTGTATGTTATCGCCAGGTGCATGGAGGGTGCACTTAAAGCTATCCCTGTACTCTTGCGTCCTTCGGTCTCCCTCACTGTGAATGAGACGAGACGCCCTTCCACACTCTGTACTTCTACCTTCTTGCTCCTGCCTACTTCCACCGTGGATATGACAGGTAGCTCCTCTACTCTCCTGACTCTTACTGTCCCACTCCTGACTGCTTTCGCTAGCCCCGCAGTGAGACAATGTCCCATTTCCTCGACTTCCCCATTCAGCTTCCGCTCTTGACCTGTTACTCTGTGTTTGTGTGGCAGCATCCCATTCCCTCAAGTCAGCCCTCAACTCCTTAAAGGATTTCGGCCGTGGTCCTCTCAGATCCATCGGTCCTCTCTGACCCCCCTGTTCTGTTATTGGATCCACTGCTGAATCCAATGGGGTGCTCCATTTTGTCGGTCCTGGCAATTGCCTCCAGGCATTGTCATGTTGTTCCTTCTTTCCATTTCAGCTCTTTCTCTGTCTAACCGTACCTGTTCCTCCTCTCGCACTGGGTTATAAACCGACACTATAGGACCTATGGTAACGGGTACTTGAATAGCATCTGGCAATCCATGAGACTCAACACACTCCGTTGCTGGCACCTTCTGCACCACAAACCTTCCGACTACCCTCTGTACAGGACTAGGTTGAGGTGTTTCCTCACCTCTGGTAGGTACCCGATCCGTTGTAGGGAGTGGTCTATTCTCCTCTATGCCAACCCTATCTTCCCTTGGGAGCTCGATACCTTCCATCTCCCTATTGTACGGAGGCGGTCTATCTATCAACAACCTTTTTATTAGGCTATCCTCTGACTCGCTCTCGTCATCCTCCTCTGGGGTTCTCTTTTCTCCTGTAACCTCTCTCACTGGGTACAACGTATCCACTTCAATAGTCTGAACCCTCCATTTCTTGGTTTCCGCATCCCATTTGGCATCTTGTACTGCTCTTACCGATCGTCTCACCCTTTCTTGACGCCTGTTCTGATTCCTGTCGTGCGCCGCCCTAATCCACGCATTAAGGGCCTCAAACTGTGTTGGTCTAGGCAAAGGTCTCAATGAAGACATAACTGCTTTTAGCTGGTGCAACACTTCTAATCTAAACGTTCCGTATTTCGGAAAAGTCAGTTCCTCGTTCCCTTCTGTAATCTTACTCCAAGTACTAAGCCACAATATAGTATGCAACCCAACATTCGTAGCCATATAATGAGCTGGTGTACCCTCTGGCGGGGCCTCTTCCCCGTAATAAGATTCTCTCCTTTTTCTCTTAAAGATCGCTCTCAAGCATTTAAAACACTTCATGTTCAAAATCTACAATTTTCCTTATTTCCCTGCGTTCGTTTACTTCCTGATGACAATCCACCAATCCCAGCACGGCTCTCGTAACCGGCCTATCCCAGCGCGGCTTCACACCAACCGGCCTATGTAAATGTGTAAATGTAAATGTGGCGTATTTGTATAGCGCGAACAGTGACCCGGAGGCATCCCGGCGCTTGTACTCCTACCACAAGGGAACCCCTCCTGGCTTTTCCTTGTGGGGTGTCCACTTCTGGGCATCCCATGGTGAAACCAGGCATCCCTTGTGTATCAGGGGGACTTTGTGGAGACTAAGCAAGCTATTGCCCAGAGTTGCAGCGTGGGACCCATGCTTAGAATCGGCACTGAGGCGAGAATATCCGGTCAGAGGAATTTAAGCCCGAAACCCGGCGAAGCGGGAATCGAACCCTGGTCCCTGGCCAGCGTTCTGCATCAAGGTCTGCCGCTCTAAGCATTGAGCCACACTTCTCCAATCACAGCGCGGTTCGCGTCAACCGGCCTATCACAGCGCAGTTTCACACCAACCGGCCTATCACAGCGCGGCTCTCTCTGACGTCACTCATTTCCCCTTCGCAGCAGTTCCCCTCCTCTCTCAGCTCGTCTCCCGGTCATGCATGCATCCCATTCATACCCTGAAAAATGATTACTTCCGACCAAGCGATCACTTTCCTTGACTGTACGCCCACAGTCTAACTGTAATTGTCACCTTAACTGACGAAATGTCTTTCCGTGAACGTCCAATCGCCTTGACTGATAGGTTACTTACACACAGTAACTTCCGACCTGCGTCCGTTACCCATACACTCACTCTTGCGTTCCCCCTATCACGGTCCTGCGGGCGATCAATGGTACCTCATGACCCCCTTTACAATGGTCGACAATTACTCTGGATGTTCGATACACCCGAACCACTTAAGCTCTTCTCTGAACTTGAGATTTTCACCAGGTTGCGCGCGCTCACAACCCTCCCTCAATCACACTACAGGCATTCAACTCCGCATGACATTACAATACAGATACAACACAAAACACCGCAATCTGACAACGCATGACCCTTATTATACTCACTCTCGTCCGACTCTGCTTCTTTTCTCTCACACCGTCAGCACCTTCTTCGGCAGGCGATTCTTCTGCTGCTCATCTCTCGATCTCTAGGGGCCTTGGGGTAATCTTAACCTAGTCTAGATCACCTTCCTCTAGAAGGTAACCATCCTAATCTGCTACCAACTGTTATGGCGGGATTTTTGATCTCTTATCAGATCACTGTAGATCTAGATCCCAACTCAGGTCGACTGAACCTTTGTTACCTGTCATAGAATAAAAAGCAATCCACTACTAGGTTAATCAGTTTAAGACTCTACACAACTCTGAAGAACCACTTACTACGAATAAGTTTTAAAACTTTTATTATAAAGCCAAAGATAACTGGAGATACAAACATCTCAATAAAAGGTTCAAAAGATACACTGGCATTAGTACAAACATGGATTCTCTAAATGCTCTTAGGCAACAGAAGAATACCACCAAAACTAATTCAAAGATTATCAAGGTTGCAAGAATAGGCAAAAATTGTAACTTGTGCGACATTTACAAAAGGGAAAGAAAATCCAAATTAGACTGTCCCTACACTAGACTAAGTGACATCCCTACTTAGCAAGATCTTAACCTAAAAAAAAAGGTGTCAGCCGTGGTGACTTCCAAAGAAGATCACTCACTTTCCCTTAGTCTTTTTTGTAAATCTGTGCATCGCAGTTATGCGCTATCTGCCTACCCATCCGCTCTCTTAGGTTCCTCAGGCCATCTGCTCTACCTCCACCCAGGGGTGCTGTCCCTAATACAAAATCACAATTACAGTAGAAACGCCCCTCAGAGACGCCTCTCACGTACACCCCTCACGTGGTGTCGGTTCTGGCTTTTTCCATGCTGATACTCCTCTGGGCTCATCGTTAGCATTGACCTTGCTTCTCAGGCTCTTCTCCGGCAAGAAGGTACTCCCCAGGAAATTCCTGAACCCTCCTCCAGGCCTGTGCCTGTCTCCCAGAACAGAGCTCTATTCATCACTCTCTTGATTGGAACCCCCTCGCACCTGCAAACAGACACCCATGAAGTGGGCCCCAAATTCCGGCCTCCAGCTTATCTCACAAGTCGTAAACCTTCGAGCATGGTCCACGATTTATGCTTAACACGACCTGATTCTAACTAGCACATGCAGATCAAAAGAAACGACCTTATCTCTTCAGGCCTACTAGAATTACATGAAACAGGCCTGTACACACTATGAACCTTTATTTCTCAGCCTAAACAGTATTCTAACTTATTACACACAACTGGTTATAGGGAACACTTCTATAAAACGTATATTTTCAGTTCTATGATCAATAATACTTTGAATTATGACAACAGTAATCCATATCATGTGAAATTGTAAAGGCACGTATTCTTTCTCAGTGAACTGCCATGAGGCCTACACATTTCTACGTTTAGCAGCATTACATTCTCCTCTGCAACAGCCACATAACATGGAATTTAATATCATTCTAACATCTCTAAACACTCCTACATTAGCTTTTCATACTGGTATATGCACTCTGTATTAATTAAACACTCTTATATGTATGCACTCTATAAATTCGACACTCTTATATGTATGCACTCTATAAATTTGACACTCTTATATGTATGCACTCTATAAATTTGACACTCTTATATGTATGCACTCTATAAATTCGACACTCTTATATGTTCCTTTAACTAAACTGGTGCAACGTGCTTGTAAATATGGTACACCTCTACATTTTACTTAATTTGCGCTTTCTCATCACTCATGCAGTCGGAGACAATCTACGAGAGAGACAGGGCATAATACAGCTCCTTTTCGCAAATGAAACAAATATAGCTACTTGAAAAGAAGGCAAACAGAACGAATCATCTAAATACTGCACCGTCCGGGCGTGTCACAGCATGGCGGCTCCAGAGTCCTGTCCTTGACTCCTGCATCCTTCCCTCACCACTGTGTTTGAGGCCTTGGCTCTTCGCAGAAAGCACTCACTTCTACACATACCAGGAGTGCACCGGAACAGCCAGAGTGCATGGCTTGAGGGCATCACTGCATCTCCACTTCTGCAGGACAGGACCTCTGGTCTTGCACGTGGCTCATGCTTTTTGGAATTTATTGAAAGTGTGCTACAGGTTGGACCCATAGTCAGGCTCCTTTGAGGAGACCCAGCCCATCGACACGGACTAAAGGGGGCCACTTCTTCCACCAAGCAAGGGTCATCCAACCAGGCCAACAACGGGGACCCTCAGCGAGCACCCCGGGAAGTTCCTAATAGCTGCTACGAGCAGTGGTGAAGCGGATAGGATTTATTAGCTTTGTTAATCTTACAAAACAATTCCCATACTTTAAACCAAACAATCTCCAAAGTAGCCAATGCTCACCGTGAGGTTCCTCTGACTAAAAGGGAAGGGAGGGGTGTCCTGACTGTACAGTGAACCCAATGGAGACCCAAACAGAGAAATAAGAAACTCACCTTCTCACCAGGGTGCCTGCTACCTCACAGAAATGTAAACCATCCACTTACATTAACCAAACAGTCTGGAATCAAAAACGCAAGCAGATCCCATGTTCCACTTTAAATCAAATTGTACATCAACAAAAGGAAACCTTATCTACTCCAAATCTGTCTTTTTTGCTCATGTAATGTCTTAGAAAGGACTGCAAACAACCAATCTATAGATAATAATCTGTTGCATACCACATGGCCAGCAATATCAAGTGCTCCATGCACTCTCACAATAGCTTCCACATCAACACAGCTCACATGCTTACAGAATTGAGATTCCAAATTCTGGGACTGTGAGTGCACTTCTGAGCAAGAATGGTCCTGCCCTGCACACACCATGCTTCATTCACTTGCATGTCAGATTCTCACGTATCCGGCTCACTATTAGAATTGTTCTATTCCATGACTCAGTTACATTACTGAATTAAGGAATTACTATGACCATCTCACCTATTCCACTCCTACTCGTGTATTGCTGCTACCCACAAAGTGTCTGAAATCACAATGCTCCTCCATGTGCAACCTCACAAACAGGAACCCAAAATACGCTACCAGAGTATTAACCCTTCCAACCTCAGTCAAATCAAACCATTGGAATCCATGACCGTAGCTGAAAAGCATCAACCAGGCATCTCTTGAGCATGCTTTAAATGCCAGAGCAGCAAATGCCTACTGCATTGGGGCATGGAACCATGCAAGTGACCACAATCTTGGCACAATCTTCATCCCAGAGACACGCCCAAATGAACACTCAACTCCATAACAGACCTCCTGGAACCACAATGCTACAGCAGTTCTACAACATCTTTTGGGCAGACAGACACCATATCATAGGAGGATATATTGCAACCATTATTCCAAAAGATGCATGAGCACATCAAACCTTTAAGTGCTTTAAAAAGTAAATACATCTCTGCTGAACTGTCATGTCCTTATACACACAATTTACCACCTTCCAATAAACAACACCAAATTTGTGGATCATCTGGTACCATCTATAACTGAAAAGTGCATGCTGTCCTTCGACAACTTATTCTGTGGCGACTTTAACATTGACTGAGAAAATACAACAAACACTACATGGTTGTAGGCAATCTGACCCCACTCCCTGAGCTGCTCCAACTGACCTCACCCAAGTCATGACAAGTCTAAAGCTTTGCAAAACATTGCCAGATTTGTTTTGGCAGTACCTACATTTTTTGACCAATATGCTGCTTTTAGAATATATGCTTAGGACAACATAGCCCCTTTTTGTGGAATGAGCCCCAAAAAGCTTTATATCAATGCCAGTTTCTGCCTTAATCCATCTTTCCTTTCTGGCTAGGTTAGAGGGAAAAGCAGACTGGAAGTTTTCTTGAAATAAATTAAAAGTTATGAAACAGAAGGAAGACAAATACATATTTTGGGATTCATAATAGCAAAGGCAAGAAACTACATGTAATGTTTTTAAATATGGGAACGCTGGGTAAAATATAGAGGTAGACAATGTCTTCGTAAATGTAGTAACGTAAAAGGTAACACCGGTGGAGAAAAAGATCTGTTATCTACATCTAAAGCTCTGACATCTGACTCTCTTCTGAATGGAATTAAATAAAGCAATATAGTCAGCTTGGCGGATAACTGTTCTAAAGGGAGAAATCTATTATCAGACCAAGATCAAATTAAATCCAATTTCCACAAGGAAGGATACTTAAGACTAGGAGGCACTTTGAGACATATGGATCTCAAAGCACTACACACCAAAAAACTTTAGGCCACTGGTTCTCCTTTACCCAGAAGAGGGCCTGTGAAAATTGCTGACCTGTAAACATTAATAGTGACGTAGGCTTTTACAGAAATGAAGAGGAAGAGGGATACTACAAAATGCACTACATCTACTTGAAAGCAGTTTTATTTCCCTTGTGTCTGATTCCAAAGTGATGTATGGGGCATGGATAAAAAGGATCTTATATTCCAGGCCCCCACTTGGCACAGCCACCAACCCTACTCCTTCCTTGTCTTTAGAGAAAGGAAAATCAATGCTGCGTAATTGAGATACCTTTAAAGATGTAAGGATTATCGATGTTGTAAGGTTCGATAATGTAAAGGATCTAGAAAGATTGCCTGAATTAATATGGATAAAAGACATGCAATCCTGTTCAATCTTCAGAGAGAACACGTCTGAAGTCTGAGCACTGATCGACTCTCTTTCTTGATTAACTTTGTTTGCATCTGGGAGAAAACTGAATGCTTTCACAGAATCTACTGTAAACCATACAAACTGGATAGTTTATGATGTGGTTAAATATTGATTTGTTTTTGTTTTAGTACAAAACCAAACTGCAGCAGAAGGTTGACCACCCACCACATCTGTTTGCCTAGCCCTAATCGATCTAAGGAATTGGTCATCAGTAACATGTCTTTTAAATAGATTACAATCCTAAAACCACAGGACTTCAACAGTGGCGTAGAAAGGAGGGTGTGGGGGTTCGCTCCTTGTTACATGAGTTTTGGGGGTGGTGGCCAGCAACACACAGAAACCGTTTCAAATGTATGACTGGCCGAAAACCTTCGTTCACTTTCTGAACCCAAAATGAGCTGCTGAGAAAGCCATGAGAGGTCATTGGCGCCTCCTCGATTGCTCCCTTTTGAAGCAATATTTGTGCTTCCTGTGTAATCATATCTCTTCTAGGGACATGGAAATCCTAAAATGGGGTTGAATCTACTAAACTGGATGAGAATAAAACTCTATTGTATATCCTTGAGTTGAGTGTAATACCCATTGATCTGATGCTATTCATTTCCAATGGTGATGGGAGAGGGTGAGCCCACTACCCAACTTTCTTGGGGGACAAAACATTTTTAAAAGTATTGACCTGCTAATAGTAGAGTGGGTACATCCTTTTCCTTGGTGAAATCGGCCTCTGTATTGACTTCCTCCTTGAGGGAAGCCAGGAAAAATCCACTCCTGTTGTTGAAACTCTGTGTATGTTCTGGTCTCTAGGGATAGAAGGTTGGCTGGTGAGAGCTCTTTTGAAAGTTGCTGAAAGAGCAAGCTCTGCCTTGATTGGCTATTCCAAAATCGCGAGGAGCAAAAACCTTCCAGAGATATCTTTGGACTTTATCCAATGAAGTAAATGTTTAGATGAAAGAGGATATGTTTCCGATGAAGCAAACTCCAACAAAATGACCTTCAGCCTCAGGCCCAAACTTTTTGTCTGCTATTTTCACTAATTCGGATCAATTCCTATTAATACCATCTTCTTTCTTCCAGTACTAAAGCAGTGCTTTGGCTCCTTTCCCTAAGGATAGATAAACCCACCTTGGTCTCTATGAGTGCTGTATCTATTGTAATTTCTAAAATGTGAGATAGGAGTCCAAGATGTCAAGAAGCTTATACCATCCGTCAAACAGATTTACTATACCCTTTTTAGGGTTCTACCTTTTTAAAATAAAAATGAAACCATTGCTGGATGCTCCTTGCATGCCACAGCTAGCTTGTGTGGTGATCTAGACCAGCGACATTCGACTTAGAGTTTACTACTATTTGCTTTATTCATCGCCTTCTTAATCCAGAGAGCAACACATTGTGTGATAGAGGGAGAAGTTCTAATTTCCCAGACCTAGCATGTATTATTACCTGAGGGTCAAACCAGGGGGTATCTAGAGCATCTAAGATGACTGTGCAGTACCCTGCCTGCCCTGTGCTGTCTAGTGCATCACCTGTTGTATGAGGGCTATTCATACCTTCCCCATCCAAGTCCCCTGGATGATCTATGGGGGAAGACAGCAAATCTGATTCTGTGGGGCCTAGAGCTAAACATGTTTTACCAGAATAACGTCTCAAAATAGGTATCACCCACAAAACCAACCCGTCTGGCCTTTTTTAATAGGTATATAATAAAGATCCTGATCTCTTGAACACGGTGTGGCTACCTCTTCTTGAGTTTGAGACAGCTGAAAAACTATTTTCCTGGAAAAGGAATCTTTAGAGCAAGAATACTGGGACTCTATCCCCTGAAAAACATATGTTCTAACCCCTGGGCATGGGGAAAGATGATATATTAGTTAGTTAAATGAGACTACAATAGAATTGCTAATGGTGTCCTTCATGGACTGGATTGACACAGCAACCGCTGACGGCATGACATCTCGGACATACAGCTAGATTCATGAAGCATTTTTGGGGGCGCAAAAGGTGCGAATCGCAGAATTCGGCCGTTTGCACCCGCAAAAATGGCATTTGAAATTCATCATTGGGTCATGTACTCGCAATTAGAGAAATCTCAAAAAATCGTGATTTCTCAAATTGCGATCGCATTTAAGGAATCTCAATTTGAGATTCCTTAAATGCTATTCATGACCCAATAAAAAATTGCGAATTCGCTATGTATTCCCGCTATTTACCGCAAAGTCAGACTTCGTGGTAAATAGTGAAAACTGAGAAAAAATGCACTTTTGTACATTTTTCTCAGTTGTATGTTACACACACACATGTCCTTTGGACATGTGTGTGCGCAACATGAGTCTAATTTACATTTCAGGGGTGGTACAGGGTGTCCTGTGGACACCCCTAGCACCCTTGAAATCGCATCCTTATTTACGATTAGCAAATTGCTAATCGCAAATAAGGAATTCCTATGGGCCTTTAGGCCCATAGGAATGAATGGGGAGTTATTCCTTATTTGCGATTAGCAATTTGCTAATCGCAAATAAGGAATGTGTAGGAATCGCAATTTATTTTGCGATTCCTACATGAATCCCGTTTTGCGAGTCTGTAATAGCGATTCCTTATTATTCGCTATTACAGACTCGCAAAACATGCCGATGATGAATCGGGCTGTTAGACTTTTCTTTGACAGACTCTTTTATTTTAAGTCTTTCCCGGCTTTCCTCATTCACATAGGAGGCAAACTGGTCTGAGTTCTATGGAGGATTATTAATTGAAAGTCTCCTTAGACCACATTTTATCAGTGCCCTCCAGGTTGTGCCTTGTAGGGCCAGAGTCACAATATTGGCGCGCAGCGAAAATTCATTTAAACTGGCAAAAATGAAACATGAGCACAAAGTGACAATAGTTACACAATGTTAGACCTTTTTTTATTTAAATAATACTTTACCAAATAGCAACATGCACTAGAAGTAAGTAATCGGGAAAACCAATCAACAAGTACTTATCTCTGCCAGAGCAGGAAAGAAAACAGAGTTTTCTGCTCTGCAGTGATCATTATACCACAGGATACCTAGTGATTGGTGCCCCTATTGTGATGTCATACTGCTACTGGACTGCTAACCTGCAAAACATATCACTCTGACCCTTTTTTCTTCCATGTTGATTTATTTGTAGAAATGTATTTATTTGTTGCTAGAGTTTACAATAAAGATGAATAGAATACAATTAAGCCTCTAGTTTTCTAACATAATTCCGGAGATACATGTTGCTTTTGAAGCCATGAGGTTGACTGTCATCTATGTATGTGACAGGACCGGGAGGTTATGTTTAGTGACAGGATTATGCAAGATGAAAGACTCAGATTATGGTGGGTGGGGAAGAATGGCCCTACTTCACGGCCATCTGCGCTCACACTCAAGAAATACCCTCTTATATATCTAATTTTTGAAACAAAATAGCAATCAGTGGGCTGCCGTGGCCCACTAAAACCCTTCGGCCCGGTGTCATTGCACATGCTGTAGTAATGATAGCTGCACCTCTGGCTGAGGGTTCCCACAGATCTAAGAGACAAAGTGTGTGTCGGGGTAGCAGTTAGTCCTACCGCCCATGAGGTGATCTAGATACCTACCACACAGTGGCGGCCACCTATCTAAGGTGGTAGGACGGCCGGGAGGGGGATTGTGGGGGGGGGGGAATAAAATTAAAATAAAAAAGACTTACCTGCCGCTCCACTCCCGCTGATGCTGCTGGCCGCCTCGTTGCTCCTCTCGTCTGGCCCGGAAGTGGATGGGCCTGAAAGCACAGGCTGCCCATCCAATCCAGATGCTGCTTTTTGGACCAGGCCCTTTTGGCAGGTTCACCCCGAGACTTTTTGCTTTTTCCTAGCCTGCTTCTGTGACCTGGTGTTGGTGATTTTAGGCCTCTGCGCACTTTTGTACAGTATAAAGTGTGTGAGCTCTCTGTGTATGTATGGTGAGTGACCTGCCCTCTCATAGGAATGCATGGGGAATATGTGTGACCATGGTAGTTTCTGATGTGTGGGGAGTGCAGGGTCAAGTTAGGTATGTGCGAACTCGTGAGCTTGAATGCTGCACAATGATATATGCGGCATGATTGTGTCTAATGTAGAGTGCCACTTTTAGAAGTTGGCAAATTTGTGTAATTTGTGTCTGGCATGTGATTGGCTGGTGAGCCTGGCTCCAAGAGTCTGGGAGGGTCTGCCCCGGTGGTGAATGGAGTGTTTAGCATGCTGATGTGAGGGGAGGGGTGCACCTGGACCTGAATAGGGCTGGGCTTTCCCCACACAATGCTGGCTCCACCCCCTGTGGTGCGTCTGATGTCCCTAGCCTGGCCTGTAAAAGGAGTTCCCTATAACCAGTTGTAGCTGGTTCTCACAATGCCTGCACCCTGCTAGACAAAGGATTTCTCTGTATAAAAAGGGGCTGTGTCACCTTACAAAACGTTCTTGTTTCTGACTTGAATCCTGCCAGGGGCGTGCTGCTGCTTGGGCCCAGGGGAAGGCTTGCCTCCCTGGGCCCTGCCGAGCCCCTGGACTCCTGAAGGACTTTGCTGGACTTGTTGTTCCCTGTGGCGCTTGGAGCGCTCTGCCTTGTCCCTAGCGCTGGGAGCGCTTTGCTTTCACCCCTAGCGCCTGGTGACACTTTATTTCTGCCTTTACCGCTGAGAGCGATTTATTTTGCTGTTGTAGCGCTTTGGGAGCACTGTATTCCCCTTGATTCAGAAATAACGGTGATGGATCAAGCCCTGATCTTTGGACTGGGTAAGAGTGGTCTGCTTAATTCAGACACTCTGTTCATCACCACCCCCTTTTCTGAATCGTTTTTGGCCACTATAGGTGTGGAAGGGTATACTCAGACATGAGTCCCTTTCTCACTGCACCATCAGGATTCAAGCAAGCTGGGCCGAAGAAGGCTGAAATGCCAGAAACCGGTCCCCGGTAGCTTGGCTCCTTTCTGGTGAAGAATTGGCTTGGTAGTTTAGTCTGCCCTGTTCCCATGATGCACTGGGCCAGGGACAGACTGATTTGCATATAGCCAGGTTCTGAGCTGGGATGGTGCAGTGAGATAAATAACGGTGATGGATCAAGCCCAGATCTTTGGACTGGGTAAGAGTGGTCTGCTTAATTCAGACACTCTGTTCATCACCACCCCCTTTTCTGAATCGTTTTTGGCCACTGTAGGTGTGGCAGGGTATACTCAGACATGAGTCCCTTTCTCACTGCACCATCAGGATTCAAGCAAGCCGGGCCGAAGAAGGCTGAAATGCCAGAAACCGGTCCCCGGTAGCTTGTCTCCTTTCTGGTGAAGAATTGGCTTGGTAGTTTAGTCTGCCCTGTTCCCATGATGCACTGGGCCAGGGACAGACTGATTTGCATCTAGCCAGGTTCTGAGCTGGGATGGTGCAGTGAGATAAATAACGGTGATGGATCAAGCCCTGATCTTTGGACTGGGTAAGAGTGGCCTGCTTAATTCAGACACTCTGTTCATCACCACCCCCTTTTCTGAATCGTTTTTGGCCACTATAGGTGTGGCAGGGTATACTCAGACATGAGTCCCTTTTTGACTGCACCATCAGGATTCAAGCAAGCCGGGTCGAAGAAGGCTGAAATGCCAAAAACCGGTCCCCGGTAGCTTGTCTCCTTTCTGGTGAAGAATTGGCTTGGTAGTTTAGTCTGCCCTGTTCCCATGATGCACTGGGCCAGGGACAGACTGATTTGCAAATAGCCAGGTTCTGAGCTGGGATGGTGCAGTGAGATAAATAATGGTGATGGATCAAGCCCTGATCTTTGGACTGGGTACGAGTGGTCTGCTTAATTCAGACACTCTGTTCATCACCACCCCCTTTTCTGAATCGTTTTTGGCCACTATAGGTGTGGCAGGGTATACTCAGACATGAGTCCCTTTCTCACTGCACCATCAGGATTCAAGCAAACCGGGCCGAAGAAGGCTGAAATGCCAGAAACCGGTCCCCGGTAGCTTGTCTCCTTTCTGGTGAAGAATTGGCTTGGTAGTTTAGTCTGCCCTGTTCCCATGATGCACTGGGCCAGGGACAGACTGATTTGCATATAGCCAGGTTCTGAGCTGGGATGGTGCAGTGAGATAAATAACGGTGATGGATCAAGCCCTGATCTTTGGACTGGGTAAGAGTGGTCTGCTTAATTCAGACACTCTGTTCATCACCACCCCCTTTTCTGAATCGTTTTTGGCCATTATAGGTGCGGCAGGGTATACTCAGACATGAGTCCCTTTCTCACTGCACCATCAGGATTCAAGCAAGCCGGGCCGAAGAAGGCTGAAATGCCAGAAACCGGTCCCCGGTAGCTTGTCTCCTTTCTGGTGAAGAATTGGCTTGGTAGTTTAGTCTGCCCTGTTCCCATGATGCACTGGGCCAGGAACAGACTGATTTGCATATAGCCAGGTTCTGAGCTGGGATGGTGCAGTGAGATAACTAACAGTGATGGATAAAGCCCTGATCTTTGGACTGGGTAAGAGTGGTCTGCTTAATTCAGACACTCTGTTCATCACCACCCCCTTTTCTGAATCGTTTTTGGCCACTATAGGTGTGGCAGGTTATACTCAGACATGAGTTCCTTTCTCACTGCACCATCAGGATTCAAGCAAGCCGGGCTGAAGAAGGCTGAAATCCCAGAAACCGGTCCCCGGTAGCTTGTCTCCTTTCTGGTGAAGAATTGGCTTGGTAGTTTAGTCTGCCCTGTTCCCATGATGCACTGGGCCAGGGACAGACTGATTTGCATATAGCCAGGTTCTGAGCTGGGATGGAGCAGTGAGATAAATAATGGTGATGGATCAAGCCCTGATCTTTGGACTGGGCAAGAGTGGTCTGCTTAATTCAGACACTCTGTTCATCACCACCCCCTTTTCTGAATCGTTTTTGGCCACTATAGGTGTGGCAGGGTGTACTCAGACATGAGTCCCTTTCTCACTGCACCATCAGGATTCAAGCAAGCCGGGTCGAAGAAGGCTGAAATGCCAGAAACCGGTCCCCGGTAGCTTGTCTCCTTTCTGTTGAAGAATTGGCTTCGTAGTTTAGTCTGCCCTGTTCCCATGATGCACTGGGCCAGGGACAGACTGATTTGCATATAGCCAGGTTCTGAGCTGGGATGGTGCAGTGAGATAAATAACGGTGATGGATCAAGCCCTGATCTTTGGACTGGGTAAGAGTGGTCTGCTTAATTCAGACACTCTGTTCATCACCACCCCCTTTTCTGAATCGTTTTTGGCCACTATAGGTGTGGCAGGGTATACTCAGACATGAGTCCCTTTCTGACTGCACCATCAGGATTCAAGCAAGCCGGGCCGAAGAAGGCTGAAATGCCAGAAACCGGTCCCCTGTAGCTTGTCTCCTTTCTGGTGAAGAATTGGCTTGGTAGTTTAGTCTGCCCTGTTCCCATGATGCACTGGGCCAGGGACAGACTGATTTGCATATAGCCAGGTTCTGAGCTGGGATGGTGCAGTGAGATAACTAACGGTGATGGATCAAGCCCTGATCTTTGGACTGGGTAAGAGTGGTCTGCTTAATTCAGACACTCTGTTCATCACCACCCCCTTTTCTGAATCGTTTTTGGCCACTATAGGTGTGGCAGGGTATACTCAGACATGAGTCACTTTCTCACTGCACCATCAGGATTCAAGCAAGCCGGGCCGAAGAAGGCTGAAATGCCAGAAACCGGTCCCCGGTAGCTTGTCTCCTTTCTGGTGAAGAATTGGCTTGGTAGTTTAGTCTGCCCTGTTCCCATGATGCACTGGGCCAGGGACAGACTGATTTGCATATAGCCGGGTTCTGAGCTGGGATGGTGCAGTGAGATAAATAACGGTGATGGATCAAGCCCTGATCTTTGGACTGGGTAAGAGTGGTCTGCTTAATTCAGACACTCTGTTCATCACCACCCCCTTTTCTGAATCGTTTTTGGCCACTATAGGTGTGGCAGGGTATACTCAGACATGAGTCCCTTTCTCACTGTACCATCAGGATTCAAGCAAGCCGGGCCGAAGAAGGCTGAAATGCCAGAAACCGGTCCCCGGTAGCTTGTCTCCTTTCTGGTGAAGAATTGGCTTGGTAGTTTAGTCTGCCCTGTTCCAATGATGCACTGGGCCAGGGACAGACTGATTTGCATATATAGCCAGGTTCTGAGCTGGGATGGTGCAGTGAGATAAATAACGGTGATGGATCAAGCCCTGATCTTTGGACTGGGTAAGAGTGGTCTGTTTAATTCAGACACTCTGTTCATCACCACCCCCTTTTCTGAATCGTTTTTGGCCACTATAGGTGTGGCAGGGTATACTCAGACATGAGTCTCTTTCTCACTGCACCATCAGGATTCAAGCAAGCTGGGCTGAAGAAGGCTGAAATGCCAGAAACATGTCCCCGGTAGCTTGTCTCCTTTCTGGTGAAGAATTGGCTTGGTAGTTTAGTCTGCCCTGTTCCCATGATGCACTGGGCCAGGGACAGACTGATTTGCATATAGCCAGGTTCTGAGCTGGGATGGTGCAGTGAGATAAATAACGGTGATGGATCAAGCCCTGATCTTTGGACTGGGTAAGAGTGGTCTGCTTAATTCAGACACTCTGTTCATCACCACCCCCCTTTTCTGAATCGTTTTTGGCCACTATAGGTGTGGCAGGGTATACTCAGACATGAGTCCCTTTCTCACTGCACCATCAGGATTCAAGCAAGCCGAGCCGAAGAAGGCTGAAATGCCAGAAACCGGTCCCCGGTAGCTTGTGTCCTTTCTGGTGAAGAATTGGATTGGTAGTTTAGTCTGCCCTGTTCCCATGATGCACTGGGCCAGGGGCAGACTGATTTGCATATAGCCAGGTTCTGAGCTGGGATGGTGCAGTGAGATAAATAACGGTGATGGATCAAGCCCTGATCTTTGGACTGGGTAAGAGTGGTCTGCTTAATTCAGACACTCTGTTCATCACCACCCCCTTTTCTGTATCGTTTTTGGCCATTATAGGTGCGGCAGGGTATACTCAGACATGAGTCCCTTTCTCACTGCACCATCAGGATTCAAGCAAGCCGGGCCGAAGAAGGCTGAAATGCCAGAAACCGGTCCCCGGTAGCTTGTCTCCTTTCTGGTGAAGAATTGGCTTGGTAGTTTAGTCTGCCCTGTTCCCATGATGCACTGGGACAGGGACAGACTGATTTGCATCTAGCCAGGTTCTGAGCTGGGATGGTGCAGTGAGATAAATAACGGTGATGGATCAAGCCCTGATCTTTGGACTGGGTAAGAGTGGTCTGCTTAATTCAGACACTCTGTTCATCACCACCCCCTTTTCTGAATCGTTTTTGGACACTATAGGTGTGGCAGGGTATACTCAGACATGAGTCCCTTTCTCACTTCACCATCAGGATTCAAGCAAGCCGGGCCGAAGAAGGATGAAATGCCAGAAACCGGTCCCCGGTAGCTTGTCTCCTTTCTGGTGAAGAATTGGCTTGGTAGTTTAGTCTGCCCTGTTCCCATGATGCACTGGGCCAGGGACAGACTGATTTGCATATAGCCAGGTTCTGAGCTGGGATGGTGCAGTGAGATAAATAACGGTGATGCATCAAGCCCTGATCTTTGGACAGGGTAAGAGTGGTCTGCTTAATTCAGACACTCTGTTCATCACCACCCCCTTTTCTGAATCGTTTTTGGCCACTATAGGTGTGGCAGGGTATACTCAGACATGAGTCCCTTTCTCACTGTACCATCAGGATTCAAGCAAGCCGGGCCGAAGAAGGCTGAAATGCCAGAAACCGGTCCCCGGTAGCTTGTCTCCTTTCTGGTGAAGAATTGGCTTGGTAGTTTAGTCTGCCCTGTTCCCATGATGCACTGGGCCAGGGACAGACTGATTTGCATCTAGCCAGGTTCTGAGCTGGGATGGTGCAGTGAGATAAATAACGGTGATGGATCAAGCCCTGATCTTTGGACTGGGTAAGAGTGGCCTGCTTAATTCAGACACTCTGTTCATCACCACCCCCTTTTCTGAATCGTTTTTGGCCACTATAGGTGTGGCAGGGTATACTCAGACATGAGTCCCTTTTTGACTGCACCATCAGGATTCAAGCAAGCCGGGTCGAAGAAGGCTGAAATGCCAAAAACCGGTCCCCGGTAGCTTGTCTCCTTTCTGGTGAAGAATTGGCTTGGTAGTTTAGTCTGCCCTGTTCCCATGATGCACTGGGCCAGGGACAGACTGATTTGCAAATAGCCAGGTTCTGAGCTGGGATGGTGCAGTGAGATAAATAATGGTGATGGATCAAGCCCTGATCTTTGGACTGGGTACGAGTGGTCTGCTTAATTCAGACACTCTGTTCATCACCACCCCCTTTTCTGAATCGTTTTTGGCCACTATAGGTGTGGCAGGGTATACTCAGACATGAGTCCCTTTCTCACTGCACCATCAGGATTCAAGCAAACCGGGCCGAAGAAGGCTGAAATGCCAGAAACCGGTCCCCGGTAGCTTGTCTCCTTTCTGGTGAAGAATTGGCTTGGTAGTTTAGTCTGCCCTGTTCCCATGATGCACTGGGCCAGGGACAGACTGATTTGCATATAGCCAGGTTCTGAGCTGGGATGGTGCAGTGAGATAAATAACGGTGATGGATCAAGCCCTGATCTTTGGACTGGGTAAGAGTGGTCTGCTTAATTCAGACACTCTGTTCATCACCACCCCCTTTTCTGAATCGTTTTTGGCCATTATAGGTGCGGCAGGGTATACTCAGACATGAGTCCCTTTCTCACTGCACCATCAGGATTCAAGCAAGCCGGGCCGAAGAAGGCTGAAATGCCAGAAACCGGTCCCCGGTAGCTTGTCTCCTTTCTGGTGAAGAATTGGCTTGGTAGTTTAGTCTGCCCTGTTCCCATGATGCACTGGGCCAGGAACAGACTGATTTGCATATAGCCAGGTTCTGAGCTGGGATGGTGCAGTGAGATAACTAACAGTGATGGATCAAGCCCTGATCTTTGGACTGGGTAAGAGTGGTCTGCTTAATTCAGACACTCTGTTCATCACCACCCCCTTTTCTGAATCGTTTTTGGCCACTATAGGTGTGGCAGGTTATACTCAGACATGAGTTCCTTTCTCACTGCACCATCAGGATTCAAGCAAGCCGGGCTGAAGAAGGCTGAAATCCCAGAAACCGGTCCCCGGTAGCTTGTCTCCTTTCTGGTGAAGAATTGGCTTGGTAGTTTAGTCTGCCCTGTTCCCATGATGCACTGGGCCAGGGACAGACTGATTTGCATATAGCCAGGTTCTGAGCTGGGATGGAGCAGTGAGATAAATAATGGTGATGGATCAAGCCCTGATCTTTGGACTGGGCAAGAGTGGTCTGCTTAATTCAGACACTCTGTTCATCACCACCCCCTTTTCTGAATCGTTTTTGGCCACTATAGGTGTGGCAGGGTGTACTCAGACATGAGTCCCTTTCTCACTGCACCATCAGGATTCAAGCAAGCCGGGTCGAAGAAGGCTGAAATGCCAGAAACCGGTCCCCGGTAGCTTGTCTCCTTTCTGTTGAAGAATTGGCTTCGTAGTTTAGTCTGCCCTGTTCCCATGATGCACTGGGCCAGGGACAGACTGATTTGCATATAGCCAGGTTCTGAGCTGGGATGGTGCAGTGAGATAAATAACGGTGATGGATCAAGCCCTGATCTTTGGACTGGGTAAGAGTGGTCTGCTTAATTCAGACACTCTGTTCATCACCACCCCCTTTTCTGAATCGTTTTTGGCCACTATAGGTGTGGCAGGGTATACTCAGACATGAGTCCCTTTCTGACTGCACCATCAGGATTCAAGCAAGCCGGGCCGAAGAAGGCTGAAATGCCAGAAACCGGTCCCCTGTAGCTTGTCTCCTTTCTGGTGAAGAATTGGCTTGGTAGTTTAGTCTGCCCTGTTCCCATGATGCACTGGGCCAGGGACAGACTGATTTGCATATAGCCAGGTTCTGAGCTGGGATGGTGCAGTGAGATAACTAACGGTGATGGATCAAGCCCTGATCTTTGGACTGGGTAAGAGTGGTCTGCTTAATTCAGACACTCTGTTCATCACCACCCCCTTTTCTGAATCGTTTTTGGCCACTATAGGTGTGGCAGGGTATACTCAGACATGAGTCACTTTCTCACTGCACCATCAGGATTCAAGCAAGCCGGGCCGAAGAAGGCTGAAATGCCAGAAACCGGTCCCCGGTAGCTTGTCTCCTTTCTGGTGAAGAATTGGCTTGGTAGTTTAGTCTGCCCTGTTCCCATGATGCACTGGGCCAGGGACAGACTGATTTGCATATAGCCGGGTTCTGAGCTGGGATGGTGCAGTGAGATAAATAACGGTGATGGATCAAGCCCTGATCTTTGGACTGGGTAAGAGTGGTCTGCTTAGTTCAGACACTCTGTTCATCACCACCCCCTTTTCTGAATCGTTTTTGGCCACTATAGGTGTGGCAGGGTATACTCAGACATGAGTCCCTTTCTCACTGTACCATCAGGATTCAAGCAAGCCGGGCCGAAGAAGGCTGAAATGCCAGAAACCGGTCCCCGGTAGCTTGTCTCCTTTCTGGTGAAGAATTGGCTTGGTAGTTTAGTCTGCCCTGTTCCAATGATGCACTGGGCCAGGGACAGACTGATTTGCATATATAGCCAGGTTCTGAGCTGGGATGGTGCAGTGAGATAAATAACGGTGATGGATCAAGCCCTGATCTTTGGACTGGGTAAGAGTGGTCTGTTTAATTCAGACACTCTGTTCATCACCACCCCCTTTTCTGAATCGTTTTTGGCCACTATAGGTGTGGCAGGGTATACTCAGACATGAGTCTCTTTCTCACTGCACCATCAGGATTCAAGCAAGCTGGGCTGAAGAAGGCTGAAATGCCAGAAACATGTCCCCGGTAGCTTGTCTCCTTTCTGGTGAAGAATTGGCTTGGTAGTTTAGTCTGCCCTGTTCCCATGATGCACTGGGCCAGGGACAGACTGATTTGCATATAGCCAGGTTCTGAGCTGGGATGGTGCAGTGAGATAAATAACGGTGATGGATCAAGCCCTGATCTTTGGACTGGGTAAGAGTGGTCTGCTTAATTCAGACACTCTGTTCATCACCACCCCCCTTTTCTGAATCGTTTTTGGCCACTATAGGTGTGGCAGGGTATACTCAGACATGAGTCCCTTTCTCACTGCACCATCAGGATTCAAGCAAGCCGAGCCGAAGAAGGCTGAAATGCCAGAAACCGGTCCCCGGTAGCTTGTGTCCTTTCTGGTGAAGAATTGGCTTGGTAGTTTAGTCTGCCCTGTTCCCATGATGCACTGGGCCAGGGGCAGACTGATTTGCATATAGCCAGGTTCTGAGCTGGGATGGTGCAGTGAGATAAATAACGGTGATGGATCAAGCCCTGATCTTTGGACTGGGTAAGAGTGGTCTGCTTAATTCAGACACTCTGTTCATCACCACCCCCTTTTCTGTATCGTTTTTGGCCATTATAGGTGCGGCAGGGTATACTCAGACATGAGTCCCTTTCTCACTGCACCATCAGGATTCAAGCAAGCCGGGCCGAAGAAGGCTGAAATGCCAGAAACCGGTCCCCGGTAGCTTGTCTCCTTTCTGGTGAAGAATTGGCTTGGTAGTTTAGTCTGCCCTGTTCCCATGATGCACTGGGACAGGGACAGACTGATTTGCATCTAGCCAGGTTCTGAGCTGGGATGGTGCAGTGAGATAAATAACGGTGATGGATCAAGCCCTGATCTTTGGACTGGGTAAGAGTGGTCTGCTTAATTCAGACACTCTGTTCATCACCACCCCCTTTTCTGAATCGTTTTTGGACACTATAGGTGTGGCAGGGTATACTCAGACATGAGTCCCTTTCTCACTGCACCATCAGGATTCAAGCAAGCCGGGCCGAAGAAGGATGAAATGCCAGAAACCGGTCCCCGGTAGCTTGTCTCCTTTCTGGTGAAGAATTGGCTTGGTAGTTTAGTCTGCCCTGTTCCCATGATGCACTGGGCCAGGGACAGACTGATTTGCATATAGCCAGGTTCTGAGCTGGGATGGTGCAGTGAGATAAATAACGGTGATGCATCAAGCCCTGATCTTTGGACAGGGTAAGAGTGGTCTGCTTAATTCAGACACTCTGTTCATCACCACCCCCTTTTCTGAATCGTTTTTGGCCACTATAGGTGTGGCAGGGTATACTCAGACATGAGTCCCTTTCTCACTGTACCATCAGGATTCAAGCAAGCCGGGCCGAAGAAGGCTGAAATGCCAGAAACCGGTCCCCGGTAGCTTGTCTCCTTTCTGGTGAAGAATTGGCTTGGTAGTTTAGTCTGCCCTGTTCCCATGATGCACTGGGCCAGGGACAGACTGATTTGCATCTAGCCAGGTTCTGAGCTGGGATGGTGCAGTGAGATAAATAACGGTGATGGATCAAGCCCTGATCTTTGGACTGGGTAAGAGTGGTCTGCTTAATTCAGACACTCTGTTCATCACCACCCCCTTTTCTGAATCGTTTTTGGCCACTATAGGTGTGGCAGGGTATACTCAGACATGAGTCCCTTTTTGACTGCACCATCAGGATTCAAGCAAGCCGGGTCGAAGAAGGCTGAAATGCCAAAAACCGGTCCCCGGTAGCTTGTCTCCTTTCTGGTGAAGAATTGGCTTGGTAGTTTAGTCTGCCCTGTTCCCATGATGCACTGGGCCAGGGACAGACTGATTTGCAAATAGCCAGGTTCTGAGCTGGGATGGTGCAGTGAGATAAATAATGGTGATGGATCAAGCCCTGATCTTTGGACTGGGTACGAGTGGTCTGCTTAATTCAGACACTCTGTTCATCACCACCCCCTTTTCTGAATCGTTTTTGGCCACTATAGGTGTGGCAGGGTATACTCAGACATGAGTCCCTTTCTCACTGCACCATCAGGATTCAAGCAAACCGGGCCGAAGAAGGCTGAAATGCCAGAAACCGGTCCCCGGTAGCTTGTCTCCTTTCTGGTGAAGAATTGGCTTGGTAGTTTAGTCTGCCCTGTTCCCATGATGCACTGGGCCAGGGACAGACTGATTTGCATATAGCCAGGTTCTGAGCTGGGATGGTGCAGTGAGATAAATAACGGTGATGGATCAAGCCCTGATCTTTGGACTGGGTAAGAGTGGTCTGCTTAATTCAGACACTCTGTTCATCACCACCCCCTTTTCTGAATCGTTTTTGGCCATTATAGGTGCGGCAGGGTATACTCAGACATGAGTCCCTTTCTCACTGCACCATCAGGATTCAAGCAAGCCGGGCCGAAGAAGGCTGAAATGCCAGAAACCGGTCCCCGGTAGCTTGTCTCCTTTCTGGTGAAGAATTGGCTTGGTAGTTTAGTCTGCCCTGTTCCCATGATGCACTGGGCCAGGAACAGACTGATTTGCATATAGCCAGGTTCTGAGCTGGGATGGTGCAGTGAGATAACTAACAGTGATGGATCAAGCCCTGATCTTTGGACTGGGTAAGAGTGGTCTGCTTAATTCAGACACTCTGTTCATCACCACCCCCTTTTCTGAATCGTTTTTGGCCACTATAGGTGTGGCAGGGTATACTCAGACATGAGTTCCTTTCTCACTGCACCATCAGGATTCAAGCAAGCCGGGCTGAAGAAGGCTGAAATCCCAGAAACCGGTCCCCGGTAGCTTGTCTCCTTTCTGGTGAAGAATTGGCTTGGTAGTTTAGTCTGCCCTGTTCCCATGATGCACTGGGCCATGGACAGACTGATTTGCATATAGCCAGGTTCTGAGCTGGGATGGAGCAGTGAGATAAATAATGGTGATGGATCAAGCCCTGATCTTTGGACTGGGCAAGAGTGGACTGCTTAATTCAGACACTCTGTTCATCACCACCCCCTTTTCTGAATCGTTTTTGGCCACTATAGGTGTGGCAGGGTGTACTCAGACATGAGTCCCTTTCTCACTGCACCATCAGGATTCAAGCAAGCCGGGTCGAAGAAGGCTGAAATGCCAGAAACCGGTCCCCGGTAGCTTGTCTCCTTTCTGTTGAAGAATTGGCTTCGTAGTTTAGTCTGCCCTGTTCCCATGATGCACTGGGCCAGGGACAGACTGATTTGCATATAGCCAGGTTCTGAGCTGGGATGGTGCAGTGAGATAAATAACGGTGATGGATCAAGCCCTGATCTTTGGACTGGGTAAGAGTGGTCTGCTTAATTCAGACACTCTGTTCATCACCACCCCCTTTTCTGAATCGTTTTTGGCCACTATAGGTGTGGCAGGGTATACTCAGACATGAGTCCCTTTCTGACTGCACCATCAGGATTCAAGCAAGCCGGGCCGAAGAAGGCTGAAATGCCAGAAACCGGTCCCCTGTAGCTTGTCTCCTTTCTGGTGAAGAATTGGCTTGGTAGTTTAGTCTGCCCTGTTCCCATGATGCACTGGGCCAGGGACAGACTGATTTGCATATAGCCAGGTTCTGAGCTGGGATGGTGCAGTGAGATAACTAACGGTGATGGATCAAGCCCTGATCTTTGGACTGGGTAAGAGTGGTCTGCTTAATTCAGACACTCTGTTCATCACCACCCCCTTTTCTGAATCGTTTTTGGCCACTATAGGTGTGGCAGGGTATACTCAGACATGAGTCACTTTCTCACTGCACCATCAGGATTCAAGCAAGCCGGGCCGAAGAAGGCTGAAATGCCAGAAACCGGTCCCCGGTAGCTTGTCTCCTTTCTGGTGAAGAATTGGCTTGGTAGTTTAGTCTGCCCTGTTCCCATGATGCACTGGGCCAGGGACAGACTGATTTGCATATAGCCGGGTTCTGAGCTGGGATGGTGCAGTGAGATAAATAACGGTGATGGATCAAGCCCTGATCTTTGGACTGGGTAAGAGTGGTCTGCTTAATTCAGACACTCTGTTCATCACCACCCCCTTTTCTGAATCGTTTTTGGCCACTATAGGTGTGGCAGGGTATACTCAGACATGAGTCCCTTTCTCACTGTACCATCAGGATTCAAGCAAGCCGGGCCGAAGAAGGCTGAAATGCCAGAAACCGGTCCCCGGTAGCTTGTCTCCTTTCTGGTGAAGAATTGGCTTGGTAGTTTAGTCTGCCCTGTTCCAATGATGCACTGGGCCAGGGACAGACTGATTTGCATATATAGCCAGGTTCTGATCTGGGATGGTGCAGTGAGATAAATAACGGTGATGGATCAAGCCCTGATCTTTGGACTGGGTAAGAGTGGTCTGTTTAATTCAGACACTCTGTTCATCACCACCCCCTTTTCTGAATCGTTTTTGGCCACTATAGGTGTGGCAGGGTATACTCAGACATGAGTCTCTTTCTCACTGCACCATCAGGATTCAAGCAAGCTGGGCTGAAGAAGGCTGAAATGCCAGAAACATGTCCCCGGTAGCTTGTCTCCTTTCTGGTGAAGAATTGGCTTGGTAGTTTAGTCTGCCCTGTTCCCATGATGCACTGGGCCAGGGACAGACTGATTTGCATATAGCCAGGTTCTGAGCTGGGATGGTGCAGTGAGATAAATAACGGTGATGGATCAAGCCCTGATCTTTGGACTGGGTAAGAGTGGTCTGCTTAATTCAGACACTCTGTTCATCACCACCCCCCTTTTCTGAATCGTTTTTGGCCACTATAGGTGTGGCAGGGTATACTCAGACATGAGTCCCTTTCTCACTGCACCATCAGGATTCAAGCAAGCCGAGCCGAAGAAGGCTGAAATGCCAGAAACCGGTCCCCGGTAGCTTGTGTCCTTTCTGGTGAAGAATTGGCTTGGTAGTTTAGTCTGCCCTGTTCCCATGATGCACTGGGCCAGGGGCAGACTGATTTGCATATAGCCAGGTTCTGAGCTGGGATGGTGCAGTGAGATAAATAACGGTGATGGATCAAGCCCTGATCTTTGGACTGGGTAAGAGTGGTCTGCTTAATTCAGACACTCTGTTCATCACCACCCCCTTTTCTGTATCGTTTTTGGCCATTATAGGTGCGGCAGGGTATACTCAGACATGAGTCCCTTTCTCACTGCACCATCAGGATTCAAGCAAGCCGGGCCGAAGAAGGCTGAAATGCCAGAAACCGGTCCCCGGTAGCTTGTCTCCTTTCTGGTGAAGAATTGGCTTGGTAGTTTAGTCTGCCCTGTTCCCATGATGCACTGGGACAGGGACAGACTGATTTGCATCTAGCCAGGTTCTGAGCTGGGATGGTGCAGTGAGATAAATAACGGTGATGGATCAAGCCCTGATCTTTGGACTGGGTAAGAGTGGTCTGCTTAATTCAGACACTCTGTTCATCACCACCCCCTTTTCTGAATCGTTTTTGGACACTATAGGTGTGGCAGGGTATACTCAGACATGAGTCCCTTTCTCACTGCACCATCAGGATTCAAGCAAGCCGGGCCGAAGAAGGATGAAATGCCAGAAACCGGTCCCCGGTAGCTTGTCTCCTTTCTGGTGAAGAATTGGCTTGGTAGTTTAGTCTGCCCTGTTCCCATGATGCACTGGGCCAGGGACAGACTGATTTGCATATAGCCAGGTTCTGAGCTGGGATGGTGCAGTGAGATAAATAACGGTGATGCATCAAGCCCTGATCTTTGGACAGGGTAAGAGTGGTCTGCTTAATTCAGACACTCTGTTCATCACCACCCCCTTTTCTGAATCGTTTTTGGCCACTATAGGTGTGGCAGGGTATACTCAGACATGAGTCCCTTTCTCACTGTACCATCAGGATTCAAGCAAGCCGGGCCGAAGAAGGCTGAAATGCCAGAAACCGGTCCCCGGTAGCTTGTCTCCTTTCTGGTGAAGAATTGGCTTGGTAGTTTAGTCTGCCCTGTTCCAATGATGCACTGGGCCAGGGACAGACTGATTTGCATATATAGCCAGGTTCTGAGCTGGGATGGTGCAGTGAGATAAATAACGGTGATGGATCAAGCCCTGATCTTTGGACTGGGTAAGAGTGGTCTGTTTAATTCAGACACTCTGTTCATCACCACCCCCTTTTCTGAATCGTTTTTGGCCACTATAGGTGTGGCAGGGTATACTCAGACATGAGTCCCTTTCTCACTGCACCATCAGGATTCAAGCAAGCCGGGCGGAAGAAGGCTGAAATGCCAGAAACCGGTCCCCGGTAGCTTGTCTCCTTTCTGGTGAAGAATTGGCTTGGTAGTTTAGTCTGCCCTGTTCCCATGATGCACTGGGCCAGGGACAGACTGATTTGCATATAGCCAGGTTCTGAGCTGGGATGGTGCAGTGGGATAAATAACGGTGATGGATCAAGCCCTGATCTTTGGGCTGGGTAAGAGTGGTCTGCTTAATTCAGACACTCTGTTCATCACCACCCCCTTTTCTGAATCGTATTCCCCTTGAAGCACCTGGAAGCGCTTTTTATGCCGCTAGCACCTGGGAGTGCTTTATTTACTGCCTCGAGGTTGCCCACCCCTCATTAGTTCGAAGCGCCGCCTGTGTGTGCTGGGGGAAGGCTGCCGCGCTGCCCGCAGCGACCCGGAAGGACTGCTGTGAAAAGGCAGAAGTCCCACCCCCGCCGCTTTGCCGCCTGACAGAGGAGCCGCAGCATCGGAGAGTCCCGAGTAGCGGGAGCTCTCATTCCCCAGCCGCCTCCAGACCCGGTGAGTGTTGCCGAAGAGAGGGGGGGCACCAGGACACATTACCGGTGTCCGCCCCCCCGTAGCACGATCTCGGGCGCATTGTTGTTGTTTGAAGCCACGAGGTTTCAGGGGGCATTCTTCGTGGAAGCGCAGAGAGGCTCCTGGTGGCATAGTTGTTTTGCAGGCCCAGAGAGGCTTGTGGGGGCATTTTCTTTGAATTCAGAGCCCCGAGAGGCTCAAGCCGCACCTTCGTGTTCCGAGCCTTAAGAGGCTCAAGCCTTGTCAGAGTCCCGTGGCTCCCACGATGGCCATTAGTTGTTGAGTCCCCAGTGAGGGGCTCCATCGTCGTGAGGGGGCATACGAGATTTAGAGCCTGCGAGGCTCAGACGGCATCGTTATTGGAGAGCATGTGAGGCTCCGACTGACCCCTATGTGTTTAACCCCATCGCTGCGGCGGCTATTCCGCCGCAGCGCTAAGAGGGCGGGGCGGCCGCATGCTGGTGACAGAACCGCTCCATCACCAGCTGCGGTTGGGCTGTGCTCGTGACGGAGCGGTTCCGTCATGGCCCCGCCCGCCTAATAGAACGCACCGCGCAGGCGCAAAATCAGCGCCGCGCAGGCGCGGCGGCTGGGCCATGACGGAACCGCTCCGTCATCAGCACAGCCCAACCGCAGCTGATGACGGAGCGGTTCTGTGATCAGCATCGAAGTAGTTAAAAGGCCCAGGGGTGTCCCGAGGGCCAGAGGGGCCCGTATTCTCGCCCCGGAGGTCCCCAGTTCTAGGGGGCATACTTGTTTCAGGAGCCAGTCGGCTCCTAGGGTGGTAGTTGTATTGCAAACCCTGTGTGGCTCCTACATGTTGGCACAGTGCCGTACCTAGGGCCAGTAAGGGCCCTGCCACGGTTTTACTGATGTCTCAGCTGCTCAGCAATTAGTGGGCAGCTGCACCGTTTAGGCGCAATGTGAGTGAGTCCCTGTGTGGGACAGAGATGGCACAGTGGTGCCAGGCCTTCTACAGCTGCGCAGCATTTAGTGTCAGCTGCAACGCTTAGGCCCTGTTGGTGTTCCCAGCTGCCGAGCAATTAGTGGGCAGCTGCAACGTTTAGGTTTGCGCCGGTGGCGCACCCCTGACTGGCGCTGTTTTGCAGCGCGCCCTGACATTCTGGACACAGGGCTCTTTAGTCCCCTTATGGAATGACCAGTTGGCCTTGGGGGCTGATAGGTGAATATGGCGCAAGGCCCTACGGTGATTTTGCGCATTGTGGTTACCTGCTATGTTTATGATGGTAATGGCCTAATATGAGTTTTGCGCAATGTGATGTGGTGCTAGGAAATGTAATGCATTTAAAATGATTACATCCTTGATCTTACACCACTGAATGTTTTTATGCATCATGTGTTTTCCTTCCCTACTCCTCTGAATGTTGTGATACATCATGTGTAATGTGTTCTTGCTTATACCCCTAATTGTATTGTGATACTTAGGTGGTTGTTCTTTCTAGTACAGGTGGTCCTAGTGAGGTCCTGGTTCCCTGCGTGACATTCTCCTAAGGTGGTTAGGGTTGCGTAGGTGGTACTTACCTGTTACCAGTGGTTACCGGTTGTGTGCTACATTTGCTAATTTGTGCTACAGTGATTTTATATCCTATATTCTATGTTCTAGAAGTGCTATTTCTACTTAGTGCTGATTCTGACAGGCGCCCACGTGGCCCTGTCCAATTGTAGCGCTTGAAAGAGATTTGATCACTGTACTTTGTTTCGCGCTTTACCAGCCGTAGCGCTATTTGTGTTGCTTGTTTGCAATTTACTTTGCCTGTTTCTCTTTTCACTCGATCATTGTCGCGCTTTGAAAATAACACTGTCTGAGTCATTAATTTGGTCTCTGTGCCCCAGCCTAGCTCTAGTTTCGCTTTCGCTGCCATTTTAGGTGTTGTTGTGCCTCGGAGCCCGTCCTATGCAGCCCGCCCCGCCTCCCAGCTGACCCTCCCTCCCACAGACTACATAACCAGCTCCCACACCCGTAAGCGCTGTGACCGTCCTGACGCTTTCAGAAGCTGTCGCTCCCCCACGCTCCCAGCCCTCAACTGATATCGTTGGCTTGAATTATCTGCTGCTATCATTTCTGCAGGCGCCCATAGAGCATAGCGCTATAACGCGATTAGCATTGGGGAATATCAGAATCAATTGTAGCGCTTGAAAGAGATTTGATCACTGTACTTTGTTTCGTGCTTTACCAGCCGTAGCGCTATTTGTGTTGCTTGTTTGCAATTTACTTTGCCTGTTTCTCTTTTCACTCGATCATTGTCGCGCTTTGAAAATAACACTGTCTGAGTCATTAATTTGGTCTCTGTGCCCCAGCCTAGCTCTAGTTTCGCTTTCGCTGCCATTTTAGGTGTTGTTGTGCCTCGGAGCCCGTCCTCTGCAGCCCGCCCCGCCTCCCAGCTGACCCTCCCTCCTACGGACTACATAATCAGCTCCCACACCCGTAAGCGCTGTGACCGTCCTGACGCTTTCAGAAGCGGTCGCTCCCCCACGCTCCCAGCCCTCAACTGGTATCGTTGGCTTGAATTATCTGCTGCTATCATTTCTGCAGGCGCCCATAGAGCATAGCGCTATAACGCGTTTAGCATTGGGGAATATCAGAATCAATTGTAGCGCTTGAAAGAGATTTGATCACTGTACTTTGTTTCGCGCTTTACCAGCCGTAGCGCTATTTGTGTTGCTTGTTTGCAATTTACTTTGCCTGTTTCTCTTTTCACTCGATCATTGTCGCGCTTTGAAAATAACACTGTCTGAGTCATTAATTTGGTCTCTGTGCCCCAGCCTAGCTCTAGTTTCGCTTTCGCTGCCATTTTAGGTGTTGTTGTGCCTCGGAGCCCGTCCTCTGCAGCCCGCCCCGCCTCCCAGCTGACCCTCCCTCGCCCCTTCCCCTCCACTATCCACTTATGACAGATGCTTTTGTGCGCAGCGTTCAAGCGCAGCGGTCGCGCCCAATGCGCGCCGAAGGTGCGCCAAAGGTAAGCCCGTCTACGCCCGTCCGCGCCTGGACCGCGCCCAGCGCCCGACCCCCTGGCCCCCGCAACCTGCAATCCTCCTGCTTAACATATGACGCCTCCACCCTCCTAGCCCTTAACCCCGAACGCACACCACAATGCTACGAAGCTGCCCCGGGACGTACCCACGGTCCCTTCGCCTGCCACTCCTGCAAATTTACCAGCATCAAGATCCATACCATATCCACTAACCCCAAACACAGCTCCAACTCTAACCACCTGAAGAGCATCCTGCTGAACACCCGCTCGGTCCACAGACACGCCACTGAACTCTGGGACCTACTCGACACTGCTTCACCGGACGTCGCCTTCCTTACAGAAACCTGGATGAACGCATCATCAACACCCGACATCGCCATAGCCATCCCGTACACTTACAAGATCACCCGAAAAGACCGCACCAATCAAACAGGAGGAGGCATCGCCATCGTCCATAAGAACACCATCAAATTCACGACCAGCTTCGACGACAACCTTACAATCGCCGAACACCTCCACTTCCAGATCCACACCGACCCTAGGACCACACTCAGAGGCACCCTCATCTACAGGCCTCCAGGAACCAGTAAACAATTCAGCGAAGACATCACTGACTTCATCAGTCCACATGCCCTCGCCTCCGAGAACTACATTCTACTAGGAGACCTCAACTTTCAACTGGAAAAGAAAAACGACCGCAACACCATCACCCTTCTTGACAACCTGGCCAATCTCGACCTCAAACAACTTGTTGACACCCCCACCCATATAGCCGGACATACGCTCGACCCAATCTTCACCTCCAGCAAACACATCTCCTTCGATCGCACCACAACTCTCCATTGGACGGACCACAGTTGTGTTTACTTCAGCTACAAAACATCCTCGACCCACAACCCCCCACAACCTATTCCTCGAAGAAACTGGAACAAAATCACCACCGACCAACTCCTCACATCGCTCAACCAAAACCCACCCGCCCTCTCATCGGACCCAAACCAAGCTGCCACCAAACTCAAACAATGGATCATTCACAGCGGTGACGAATTAGCACCCTTGAAAAACCATCACACCAAACAGGACAGCAAAAAGGCCCCATGGTTCAACGATGACCTTAAGAAATCCAAGAAGCTATGCTGTACTCTCGAGAAAACATGGAGAAAAAACCCAACCACCGACAACATGACCACCTTCAAGGCAGCCACCCGCAAACACCACCAACTGATTCGATCCACCAAGAAATCAGCATTCAAGAACCGACTCGACAACAACGCCCATAACAGCAAGGAACTATTCAACATCGTCAAAGAATTCACCAACCCCACCGTAGCCTCAAACGACATCACTCCCTCCCAAGACCTCTGCGATTCGTTATCCTTCTTCTTCTACAACAAAATTGCCGACATACATAACAGCTTCAAAAACATCTCCAACGAACAATCCTCTGCACCCCCCTCCGAACCTAAACCGCCCTCTAACAACCTCAGCGCCAGGAACCCAATCACCACTGAAGACACCATCCGCCTAATGAACTCCATCCATTCTGGCTCGCCCATGTCCCCACCACATTTTCAACAAAGCAGACTCCATCATCGCTCCCCATCTCCGTGATGTCATTAACTGCTCCTTCAACTCTGCTACCTTCGCAGAAAGCTGGAAACACGCCGAAGTCAGCGCCCTCCTGAAGAAACCCACAGCAGACCCCTCTGAACTTAAAAACTATCGCCCCATATCCCTCCTCCCATTCCCTGCCAAAGTCATTGAGAAAGCCATCAATAGCCAGCTCGCCGCCTTCCTTGAATCCAACAATTCCCTCGATCCCTCACAGTCAGGCTTTCGAGCCAAACACAGCACCGAGACCGCCCTCATCGCAGCTACAGACGACATCCGATCACTACTGGACAACGGAGAAACATTGGCCCTCATTCTACTCGACCTCTCCGCCGCCTTCGACAATGTCTGTCACAGCACCCTCATACAACTCCTCAACAACATCGGCATACAAGAAAAAGCCTTGGACTGGATCGTCTCGTTCCTAGCTGGGAGAACTCAGAGAGTCCGACTTCCCCCATTCAAATCAGAAGCCGCCGAAGTCATCTGCGGCGTACCACAAGGATCATCACTCAGTCCCACCCTCTTCAACGTTTACATGAGTCCACTCGCATCCATCGCGTGTCAACACAACCTTAACATCATCTCCTATGCTGCCGACACCCAGCTGATCCTTTCCCTCACCAAAGACCCTAACACCGCCAAAACCAATCTTCACGAAGGCATGAAAGAAGTTCCCGTATGGATGAAAAACAGCCGCCTAAAACTTAACTCAGACAAAACGGAAGTGCTCATCCTAGGATCATCCCCCTCTGCCTGGGACGACTCATGGTGGCCTTCGGCTCTGGGCTCAGCACCCATACCCACAGACTATGCACGTAACCTTGGCTTCATCCTAGACTCCTCACTCTCGATGACCAGACAAGTCAACGGCGTCTCATCCTCCTGCTTCAACGTACTTCGTATGCTCAAAAAAATCTTCCGCTGGATCCCCTCCGAGACAAGAAAGACTGTCACCCACGCACTGGTCACGAGTCCACTAGATTACGGAAACACCCTCTACGCCGGAATCACAGCCAAATTACAAAAAAAACTCCAACGCATCCAAAACGCATCAGCGAGACTCATTTTGGACATCCCTTGCCAAGATCACATTACCGGCCACCTGAAAGACCTCCACTGGCTTCCCGTCAAACAAGAGAATAACGTTCCGCCTCCTCACCCACGCACAAAAGGCCCTCTACAAACTAGGTCCCGAATGCCTCAACACTCGACTATCCTTCTACACACCCACCCGCCAACTAAGATCCTCCAATCAAGCCCTCGCCGCAGTTCCGCGTATCAAAAGATCCACCATGGGAGGTAGATCCTTCTCCTACTTGGCGGCCAAGACCTGGAACTCACTCCCCACTCACCTCCGCCTTACACAGAACCACATCTCCTTCAGAAAAGAACTTAAAACCTGGCTATTCGATAAATAATGAACCCCCTCCCCAAGCGCCTTGAGACCCTCTGGGTGAGTAGTGCGCTATACAAATTCTTGAACTTGAACTTGAACTGTAAATAATCCCTTGTGAATATTGCCCGTGCCAGTTGGCACCATGTATATTGTGTGATTACTATCTGATGTGTTTTGCAATACAGAAGTTATTTTTATATAACCTTGTGTCTAGTTCTTTTGTGGTGTGCCTAGGATGTTGTTGCTGTTGGGTGCGTGCGCAAATGCTTTACACATTGCCTCCGGGATAAGCCTGTCTGCTCGTGCCATGCTACCAAGGGGGTGAGCAGGGGTTATCTTGGCGTGTGACTCCCTTGCCCTGACTAGAATGGTGGTTTCTGTCTGGCTTTGGCGTCAGCCTTAGCCAACCAGAAATAGCCAGTTCTAACACTGCTCTTATAGCATAACAGCCGCGCCAGGATTGGTCTGATTGGCCCTGTTTGCAGCAGAGATAGTGCCTCGGAGCCTGTGGCTTTTCTTCAACCCAGCGGTGCAAAACAGTTGGGTTGGACAAACATAAGTGCGCATGTCAGTTTGGCAGGCCTAACTGACATGCTCACTATAAGTGCCCACCACTCTTTCCTGCCATGCCCGGCCCAGCCCTATATTCATTGTGTGGCTCAGACGTCAATAAATAAAATGATAACAACATTGTGTTATTATCATTTTATTTATAATCGGCTGGCTCTAGGCAGTGGGGCAACGCTCTTCCGCCATTATGGAGGACACATTATGTTGGCGGGGATCACACAGCCTCAGAGTATATGGGAAGAGACTGCAATCTGGAGGAAGGTTTAAATTGACAGCCACAGATGTTTTAATTTCTGTGTGTAGAGCTAATGTGTCAGTTACTTGTCAATGCATATAGTAGCACTTTGTATGCGAGTGCTGAATACTTTAAACATTGTCAGTATTGTGCGATCGGGTGAAATAAACAAGGTGGCTTATACCTTGCAGAAAGAGTGAGTCTCAGACCAACCAATCAATGAATCAATCAGGAGTCTTATAAAGCACAACTACTCACCCATAAGGGTCTGAAAGCACTGGGGAGGGGGGCGGAGGGGGGTTTGGAGGGGGATTCTGACCCATCTAATGCACTGTGACTCAGTCGAAGAGCAAGGTCTTGAAGTCCATCCTGAATTGAGGCAGTGGCGATGATTGCCTGAGGTTCCAGGTCTTTGCTGTGAGTTAGGAGAAGAATAATCCTCCAGCTGTGGTCTTGCAGATGCTTGGGACGGTGGCTAGGGCCAGTTGGGCAGAGTGGAGGTCTCTGGTGGGTGCGTGGAATGCAAGCTGGTGGTTGAGGTACACGGGTCCTGCATCGTGTAGGGCTTTGTAAGCGTGTGTGAGGAGCTTGAAGGTGATTCTTTTTTTGACTGGGATCCAGTGGAGGTCTCTCAGGTGGCCGGTGATGTGGATGCAGCGGGGGATGATGAGGATGACTCTGGCGGAGGTGTTCTAAATGTTCTGCAGTTTCCTGAGCAGTTTGTGGGTGATGCAGGCATAGAGTGTGTTGACGTAGTCAAGTCTGCTGCTGAAGAGTAAGTGGGTGACCGTCTTTCTGGACGTGGTGGGGATCCACTTGAAGATCTTTCGGAGCAGGCGTAGCATGTGGAAGCCGGATAATGAGACAGCGTTGATCGGGCGGTTCCTGGTGGTATTCTGAGGTTTAGTGGGTGTGGGGGGGTTCCAAGTAGCCAGGCAGAGGGAGTGAGGCCCAAGGTGAGGACTTCGGTCTTCTCTGAGTTGAGCTTGAGGTAGCTGTTCTTCATCCAGGTGGTGACAGCACTCATCCCATCTTGTAAGTTGTTTGTGGTGACTGTGGCTTCATTGGTGAGGGAGAGAATCAGCGATGTGTCGTTGGCATAAAAGACGATCTTGGGTCTGTGGTTCCTGACAATGCATGTGAGCAGGGCCATGAAGATGATAAAGAGAGTGGGGCTCAGGGAGGAGCTGATCTCTGTGAGTTCAGAGTGTAACAATAGTAGTCTGACTCTCTGTGTCCTGCCGGTGAGGAAGGAACGGATACATTCCAGGGGTTTGCCGCGGATGCTGGCGCTGTGGTGTTTTGTGTATAGGGTGCAGTGGGAGGCGGTATTAAAGGCATCCAAGAGATCTGGGAGAATGACGACTATAGTTTCACCTTGGTTGAGGAGGGTACGGGCGTCGTCTGTGGCAGCGAGGAGGGCGGTCTCGGTGCTGTGGTTGCTTCGGTAGCTGGATTGGGAGAGGTCCAGGATGTGGTTCACTTCGATGAACTCAGAAAGTTGGGCGATGATGGCCATCTCGATGACCTTGGCTGGGAAGGGGAGCAGAGAGAAGTGTCTGAAGTTATTGAGGTCTGTCGGGCCCGCAGAGGGTTTCTTCAGCAATGGGTTGATCTCTGCATGTTTCCAGTCTTCTGGGAAGGTGGCAGAGTTGATGGAGCAGTTCATGGTGCGGCAGACTTTGAGGGTGATGGAGGTGCCAGTTCTGTTGAAGATGTGGTGCGAGCAGGGGTCCGAGGGTTCTTCGGAGTAGATGCTCTTCATAATCTTGAGGGTGTTGTCGACAATGAGGGGCTGTCCAGCCGAGCAGAGTCTGCTGGGGTCCAGAATTGTTGGGTGCGGTTGTTGCGGGTGGGATGAGAGCAGTGCTTAATTTGTAAAAAAAGAAGTGCCAGAGCCCTTGTCAGGAGGCCACAGCAGCTTGCACCACCCATTGCCCCTGCCTGTGCTGGAAATACCAATTACTAACCACAACACTTCTCCAAGGGTGTCAAATTGGACTATTCCAGTCCTCTCACAGCTATAAGAATGTTTTGGGTGGCTGGTAGTAGTCATTTTACATCTATACTACTATTATAAAGGAAGAACTTTGAACCTTTGAGGCGGGTAAACTCGGGAACCACAGCGCCAATCCACACACCCGATACATCGTTATAATCGTCAGGGTGTACAGATGGACATAGGCTATATAAACGTAATAAATATACGTTATTTAAAAAATTTACAGAAAAAAAAAGTAGTCCCTTGGAAGAAGCGCCGGCCGCGACGTGAGTGCCCGACGTGAGGAGCGCGGGGAGGAGCGGCGTCCAGGAGCGCGAGGAGGACCGGCAGACATGGCGCGGGGAGGAGCGGGGAGGAGCGGTGAGGAGCGGCGGACAGGCGGTGGGGAGCGGCGGTGAGGAGCGGCGGTGAGGAGCGGTGAGCGGCGGATGAGGTAGGTTATTTATTTATTTATTTAGGAGCGGTGAGCGGCAGAAAAATGAAGCAAAAATGAAAATCGTGAGCAAGAGGAAGCAAACGGCAAAAGTGAGCCAAAAGGTGCATTACAGGAGGAAAAAGTTACGTGTGCAGGTTACAAAAGTGTACATCGTGAGCAAGAGGAAGCAAACGGAGCATTACAAAAGTGAGCCAAACGGTGCATTACAGGAGGAAAAAGTTACGTGTGAAGGTTACAAAAGCGTAGAAAGTAAACAGAGGTATAGGAGGAAAAAGTGACGTGTGCAGGTAGCAAGAGGAAGCAAAAGGAGCATTAAAAAAATGAGCAAAACGGTGCATTACAGGAGGAAAAAGTTACGTGTGCAGATTACAAAAGCGTACAAAGTAAACAGAGGTATAATATTGCAATATATGGAGGAAGGCTCCGGGGGACCCACGGACAACGTCGGGGCGGGCGGGGGCCCTGAAGCCTAATTGCTCCCGGACAACGTTGGGACGGGCTGCTAGTGTATAAATAATTATTAAACTATTGTTGTGATATTTTCCAAATTTGACAGAGCACCCCCTGGTGGTGGACTAACATACGTACCGGTGCCCACTATTAAGTACAGGCACTGAGCACCGGAAACCACCTGCTTAAATTAGGCACTGGATGAGAGGGTCTTGGGTATCGAGGCTGTTGAAGCTGTCATATATATCCTTAATCTTGCAGTGGAAGAAGATGCTGAGGTTGTTGCAGAAGTCTTGGGAGGGTGGGATGTCTGGTGTCTCTGTACTGGGTTTCAAAAATTCTTTGACCATGGCAAAAAGTCATTTGCTATTGAGTGCGTTGGCGTTGGTCCTTTCTTGTAGGGCCTATTTCGTTCTTGTTCTAATGAGGTGGTGGTGTGCGGTGACAGGGGTTTTGAAAACTGAGTGGTCTTCCGCGTTCTTGCTGCTCCTCCATCTCTTCTTGAGCCGTCTGCAGGTGCATCTGGACTAATGAAAGGCAGCAGAGAACCAGCTGGCTTTCTTGGACTGTCGCTTGCCTGGGGCTTTCTTTAGGGAAGCAGTGTGTCGGGGCAGTTGGAGATCCATCGGTGGAGGGTGCCTGCTGAGGTATTAGCATCTGTGGAGGTCAGTGACAGGGTTTAGCTGAGGTAGGCGGTGAGTTGTTCTTCTGTGATCTTGTTCCAAATTCTGCAAGGGTAGCAGTGACCGTGGTGGTGTATGTTGGGTTTGGTGAAGGAGAAGTGGACACAGTGGTAGTCGGTCCAAAGATGCTCGGAGGTGTGGCTGAAGGTGATGTTGTGGAGGTGACCTGTTGTTTGAGTCCCATGGTGGTGAGGATCACCTGCAGGGATGAGGTGTTCTTGTGATTGGAGTTGTCCAGGTGAAAGTTGAGGTCGCCGAGGACGAATGTAGTCTGTGAAGGCGAGAGAGTAGGGTGCGATGAAGTCGATGATGGAGTCGCTGAAGAATGGACAGGGTCCAGGGGTTTGTAGATGAGGGTGCTGCAGAGGGGGTCTTTCGGTTGGTCTGGATCTGGAAGTGGAGGTGAGCCATGTTGGTTGAGGGGTCGTCCGAATGGATGGTGTGGCGGAAGGTGTTTTTGTGTGCGATGGTGATGCCTCCACTCGGTTTGTTGATGTGGTTCTTGTGAATACTCTTGTAGCTGTCCGGGATGACAGTGGCAATGTCTGGGGCAGATGTGGACCTCATCCACGTCTTTTTTGTGTGTTTTTTTTTCGTTGTTTTATACAGCGCAAACTTGACCTTAAAGTATCAGGAATCAGAGCGCTTTACATTAGCACCAGTTGTGTTACACAAGGACACATTAATATTTTCGTAGGCACAGTGAGATTAAGTAATATGCCCCGAATCACAGGGTGTTGAGCGTCATTGCTGAAACTTGAACACAGTTCCCCAGGATAGAGATCGACTGCCCTAGCCGTTAGGCTACATCCTCTCCCCTGGTTTCTGTGAAGAAGACAATGTTAGGGTAGACAAAGTCGAGTAGGTGTAATTAACTGGTGGCAGTGGAGAGCCGGGGATCCGTGAGGCCAAATAGGTATACCCCTGGGCAGAACCTTTGGAGTACGTTTGACTACAAGGCTACCCCATCGGGACCCCATTGATACTTGAATTCCCCTCTAACGAGGTGGAATTTTTCGTTACTGGAAGAAGGGAGCTAAGTTTTCTCCCTAATGTGATTGTTTTCATTGTCACTGTTTTTCATGAAGGTTGCAGCTTTCTGTACCTTCAAAACTAATATAAAGGTCATCCAACATTGCTTTTTGATCTGAGCCAGGAAGGGAATTTCATTGTGCCCTGATGAAAGCCAAGGACCCTTTTTGGCCACGAACCTTCGGGCATGAAACATGTTGGCTATCACTTAGGGTCTTAAGACCACAACTTCTGATAAAGACCCGCTTTTATTATCTTTTTAATATCCACTACATCACCACTAATAAAGGGATACCTGGGTGGTGTAGTAGGGTTTTAATCTTTAAGTCCCCCTGGCATACATCTCCTAAGCACTCCCTGAAATATGGTTGAGCCCACCCTGACCTTTAGAAGTTAGGGTGAACCTTTGGGGGTCTCTAGTTGCCACATGTAGGTACCTGTGACAAGTAGGGACCCTCTCCTCTACTCAGGACAAGGTGATTACACACCTAAAATAACCCCTGCTCACCCTCTAGGTTGCGTGGGGCGAGCAGCCAAGGCTTATTTCAGAGGCGTTGTAAGTTAAGCAGTTGTGACCACATACAGTAACCCAGTGACAACACCACAAATGGGCACCACACAGGTTTTATATCAAAAATAAGTTGACTTTATATAGAGTTACCACAAAACCATAAACAACAAAAATACACACTATGATTAATTTAAGATGGTAGCTTTAAGCTTAATTCAGTTCAGTTCTTAAATGCAACACTCTGCGTCAATGTACCTTAAGTAGCGTTGCGCTTCCACAACAAGCAATGTCGCAGCGATGGGAAATGCGGCAAAGTCAGGTGCAAAGAAATAAAGACGTGAAGATTTTCCAGATGCAGCGCGCTTCTCGGGGATGCGAGAAACTCTCGGTTCGATGCGTGGACTGCAGCGTTGACACCCTTACGATGCGACGGCAACAGCTCCAGCGGCGACGCTCTTCTCCACGATGGGTGAAGCTACCGTTCGATGCGACAACTACAGCGGCGACATCCAAGATACGACGGCAGCAGCTGCAACGGCGGCCCTCTTCTCGGGGATGCGAGGTGCTCTTGGTCGATGCGGTGCAATGAGACAGTTCAAGCGGCGACACCCTCCTTCTTCGGAGTTGCGACGGCAGGCACAGCGACGGCGACACGCTCTGACCTCGTTGCGAGATTCTCCTCCTGATGCGGTGCGGAGTGACAACCACAGCGGCGACACCCTCTTTCTTCGGAGTTGTGACGGCAGCAGCAGTGACGGCGACACGCTTCCTCTTCGTTGCGGCACGCTTCTCTCCGATGCGGTGCAGTGCGACAGTTCCAGCGGCGACACCCTCTTTTCTCCGGAGTTGCAACATCAGGCACAGCGACAGCAACACACTTCTTCTCGTTAAGTCACGCTTCCAGCTCCTTGCAACACGCAGTTCCTCAGAAGGCCCAAAACAGCGGCAGGCACTTCCAAAAGAACTCTGGGGAGCTGGGGGGTGAAGTATGTTGTCCCTGAGACTTCAGCAGGCGGCTAGCTCTTTTCCAAGCCCCTGGAGATCCTTCACATGTTGAAAGCAAAGTACACAACTTTCCTTTCTTCTTCTTTTGGCACTAAGTCAACCACTGCAGGCCAATCCCCCAAGGAGCACTTCAGCTTGGGAATAGGCTCTCCTCAGTTTCTTCAGGTTCCTCTCCTCAGTAAAGGTTTCTTCTTGTAGTCCAAAGTAAGCATGGGCGAATTTTGCGAATTCGCGATCCGCGAATTTGCGGATTTGCGAATTCGCGATCCACAAAATTCGCAAATTTGTGCGAATTTGCGGATTTTTGGTTTTTTGCGTGTTCGCGGGGTTTTTTGTATGTTCGCGGGGTTTTTTGCGTGTTCGCGGGGATTTTTGCGTCTTCGCGAGCCGCTTGCATAGCGAAGTTACCCATGCAGTCGTTTATGGGAGAGGGAGAGAGAGAGAGATAGATAGATAGATAGATAGATAGATAGATAGATAGATAGATAGATAGATAGATAGATAGATAGAGAGGGAAAGAGAGAGGGAGAGAGAGAACGAGAGAAAGAAAGAGAGGCCGGATCTCTGAAGGGCCAGATTCCTGAGTTGCCCCTACAGAACATACAGCTTTTTATTTTTAGCAAAATGCATATGAAAATTGTGCTGTAAAGGTCTCTTTTAGTTTAACCCCTCCTGACAACTCAAAATGGGTGTATTTGCCATCCTCTCCCTTCTTCCTGTTTTTTATATCTGTAAGTGCTTCCTGATGAGGTTTAATTCCTTGGACAGGTGCCTCGTTGCCTACTTGTAACTATTCTCTGACCCTGCTTCAAGGGTCGGAGCAGGGTCAGAGAATAGTTGCAAGTAGGCAACGAGGCGCCAGGAAGCAATTAGCAGCAGGTGTCCAAGTTGAAGTTAATTTGTTTGTAACCCTTTTGTAAAAGGTTACAAAGAAATTAGGTTCAACTTTTGCACCTGCTGCTGTAACCCTTGCTTGGCTGAAAATTCGTCCCCGCTGATTCGCGGATTTTACCGCGATTTCGCGAGATACGCGGATTGCGAAATTGTGGAAAATCCGCAAATTCGCCCGCGAAACGGCCTTAAAAGTGATCTAATGTCATGGGATCAGGGTCCCAATATTTATACCCAGAAATCCTTTGTTCTCTGAGGGGAGAGGGGCCTTTGCCCAGTCCAAACCAGTTCTGAGGCACTCTGTTTACCAGACTTCTCCTTTCCTTTCACAGTGCAGGGCATGCACATCAGACAACCCACAGGAGATGGAGCCAGCATTGTGGGAGGCAAATACGTCCTGGAGCACTTTGTTTACAGGACTTCTTCCCTTCTTTCAGTGTGCAGGGCAGAGACATCAGCTGCTCCCTATGGGGTGGAGCCAGTATTGTGGAAGGCAGGCACAGCCCTATTCAGAGTTCAGGTGCACTCCTCCCTCCCATCTAGATGCCGATCTCTCCTTTCACCACTGGGTGACTCAGCCTGTCTCCTGGAATTCCCCAGCCCTGTCACTCCCAAAACCAGACATAGTAATACACAAACTAGCAGAGGCAGGTTTGAATGGCTAGACAAGGAAATACCTCCTTTCCAAAAGTGGTATTTGCAAACACAGAATATTAAAATAAACTTTACTAAAAGATGTATTTTATTATTCTGAGTTCAGGCATACTAAATTCTAATTTCTACAACGTTCTCTGAGACAGTTAGGATTATAAAATGTAATAACTCTAACAGCCCATTCTGGCCTATGAAGAACAAGCAGCCTTGCAATAGTGAAAAAACGAAATTGCTGTAATTCACTATTAGGACATGTCACACACACAACAGGGCTTGTCCTACCTTCTACTAACAATGCACCCTGCCTTGGACCTACCGTAGGGGTGACTGATATGAAGAAAAGGGAAGGTTTAGGGACTGGGAAGTGGGTGCATTTGCCCAGCCAGCATGACAGAACCAGACTGCACGCAGGCTCTGCAATGGCAGACCTTAGACACATTTTACAAGGCTGCTTCTGTGAATGGCACAACCAGCGCTGCAAGCCCACTAGCAGCATTTGGATTACACGCCCTGGCACACTCAGTGCACTAGACTAGGGTCTGACAAGTAAACCAACATAGCCAAACAGAGAACCACTGATTAGTACATACATCAATTTACAAAAGGGAACACTTGCACTGTGGCACTGAATAGCAGTGGCACAGTGCCCAAAGCATCTAATACCAGCAAAAACACATGAGGCAACAGAAAAAATAGTAGGGAGAACCACGCCAATGGTGCCAGGTCTAACACGAAGCATGACACCAATAGGGTGTGTGAGGGTTAATTAACAAAAGAAATAATTTCCTTCCCGCAATTGCGGTACACGCCACCTAAGGAGTTGAGAAGGCTTTTTGAGGAAATTCGGGGTCAGGATACACTGTTGTGAGTAGAAGTCGAGTAGGTCCCAGATCTCCACAGATCTTGTGGAGGGAGAGTGTGTTGAGCAGGATACAGCTGAGGCAGTCGGGTCTGGTATTTGTCGGTCGTGCATTGGGTGGGGCTGGTTTGCTGTAGCAGGCAAAACTGCAGCTGCAGTTTTGGCAGGGAAAATGGTCATTTGGCGACGCCCAGCAGCAGGCGATGTGGCATCCAGCGTTGAGGGCATGGAGGTTGCTGCCGTCATAGCGGTGGAAGGGCCAGGGTCCATGGTGCTGGGCGTGGTCCAGGGGCAGACGGGCGAAGGCAGGTTTGCCTTTGGCGTGCCACTAGTGCGGCCGCAATTAAGTAGCATGAGGGTGAGGGCTGGACAGCTGGGCAGCAGGAAAGTGGGAAAGCAGTGCTTGAAGGGGGTGGGCCACACGGGATGTGCAGCGACGGGAACACAATGAGGAAAAAGGCGCAAAAGTGCAGAAAAGTGAAAGAAAGTGAACTCAAAAAATGAAAAGATGAAATTAAGGAAAAGCAGAGGTCAGATGAGAAAAAGGCAGAAACAGAAAAGGGCAGAGAAGAGAGAAGAGCAGCAGCAGAGCAGAGATACTCTCGACTGGACCACCAGAGATGAGGCACAGGTGGGTGCCTTCGGGTGGAGAAGGGCCTCAAACTCAGTACCTGGAAGGGTCAGGGGGTAGCAGTTACCAGGCGGAGCTGTGCGGTGAGGGAGGATACTCACTGACAATGGCCACAACTCAAAACGGCAAGCATCTTACACACTAGCCACCCTGCCTCTCTAGTGTTAGAAAAGTTCCTCTAAGAATGCATCTGAACCTATTTCTGTATTTGTAAAAGGCCATTTTAACAGTAGAGGATAGCATGTGGCATTCAAAAAGCAACCCTTCAAACTTGATGCCCATAAAATTCAAGATCCATCTAGGTTTTTGCCGTATCTATGACAAAATCGTGAATACAAAAATAACGAGATACAAAATTATCGCAACAAAAATATCGATGGCAAAAATATCGGGATCCTATCCGTAACAAGGTAAGTACAAAAATATCGAAAAAAATATATAAAATGTCAAAAATATAGTTTTTTGTAAAATATCGTTTTATTTTGATAAAATAAATATAATATTACCAAAATTATACTTATAAATGTAATAAACATATTTAAAAATATATTATAATATTTAAAATTAATACATGATGTAATACAAATTAATATTATTAAAGATATAATAAATAGTATATTTTTCATTAACAATAACTCTAAATTAATTATTTTAATAACTCATACATAAATACAAATATAATAAATTACAAATAAATTTATATGCATAAAATAATAATATAAATAACAATTAGTAACAGCATAAAACTAATAAAAAAATACATTTTAGATAGCGTATGAGTAAAAATTGCTATTCCCACTCCAGAGAGTTCAACAGTAGGGAAAGTGTTGGATAGCGTAGGGGTAACAATTACTATTCCAACTCCAGAGAGTGCAACAGTAGGGAAAGTGTTGGATAGCGTATGGGTAAAAATTACTATTCCCACTCCAGAGAGTGCAACAGTAGGGAAAGTGTTGGATAGTGTAGGGGTAACAATTACTATTCCCACTCCAGAGAGTGCAACAGTAGGGAAAGTGTTGGATAGCGTAGGGGTAAAAATTACTATTCCAACTCCAAAGAGTGCAACAGTAGGGAAAGTGTTGGATAGCTTAGGGGTAACAATTACTATTCCAACTCCAGAGAGTGCAACAGTAGGGAAAGTGTTGGATAGCGTAGGGGTAAAAATTACTATTCCAACTCCAGAGAGTGCAACAGTAGGGAAAGTGTTGGATAGCGTAGGGGTAACAATTACTATTCCAACTCCAGAGAGTGCAACAGTAGGGAAAGTGTTGGATAGCGTAGGGGTAACAATTACTATTCCAACTCCAGAGAGTGCACCAGTAGGGAAAGTGTTGGATGGCGTAGGGGTAAAAATTACTATTCCAACTCCAGAGAGTGCAACAGTAGGGAAAGTGTTGGATAGCGTAGGGGTAACAATTACTATTCCCACTCCAGAGAGTTCAACAGTAGAGGCAGTGTTGGATGGCGTAGGGGTAAAAATTACTATTCCAACTCCAGATAGTACAACAGTAGGGAAAGTGTTGGATAGCGTAGGGGTAACAATTACTATTCCCACTCCAGAGAGTGCAACAGTAGGGAAAGTGTTGGATAGCGTAGGGGTAACAAGTACTATTCCCACTCCAGAGAGTGCAACAGTAGGGAAAGTGTTGGATAGCGTTTGTAGTAAAAATTACTATTCCCCCTCCAGAGAGTGCATCAGTAGGGAAAGTGTTGGATAGCGTAGGGGTTAAAATGACATACTTATAAATAAAAGCTTTTTTTTAATAATAAAAATATGAACTAATAAATAAATATAAACCATTTACAATACCTATACATAATTATTAAAAACATGATTAGCAAAATATATTTAACCCAAAAAATTATTAAAAAATACCATTTTATAATATTTAATTACCAATTAATAATTAATTAACAATTATATAATTAACAAAACAATTAATTTAAAAATAGTATTACTTAATTACATTTAAATTACTTCCCACCATATTCCCCTATAAACCCACAACCCACAACAGAACACATTTATAAATTATTTAATTAATTAAAATGAATTACCAAATAATGAAAAATAATTACCAAATAATTAAAATTAATTTATAATTCCTACTAATTAATAATTAATTCAATATAATTAAATTACTTCCCACCCTATTCCCCTATAAACCCACATCCCGCTACAGAACATATTTATCAATTAATCAATTTATTAAAATGAATTACCAATTAATTAAATTTAATTACCAATTATTTAAAATTAATTAATAATAACTACTAATTAATAATTAATTTAACATAATTAAATTACTTCCCACCCTATTCCCCTATAAACCCATAACCGGCTACAGAACATATTTATCAATTAATCAATTAATTAAAATTAATTAAAAATATTTACCAATTAATTAAAATCAATTAATAATTCCTACTAATTAATAATTAATTTAACATAATTAAATTACTTCCCACCCTATTCCCCTATAAACCCACAACCCACTACAGTACTAAAACACAAAATGTCATTAAATTACATCAAAAAAAATAAATAACATAATAAATACTATAAGATATACACAAAAATTATTAAAAAATCTATATTAGTAACATCGAAATTATTTACATCGATATTACCGACATCGATATTTAAAACTTCGATATTACTAATATCGATATTAAGAGTGTCGATATTACTTACCTTCTATATTATGTCCCTTTGATATTTAAACTTCAATATAATTGTATGTCGAAATTTAAATCTCGATATTTTGTCTGTGCACCGTTTTTGCCAATTCCTTGACCATGGCAAAAATGTATTTGCTATTGAGTGCGTTGGCGTTGGTCCTTTCTTGTAGGGCCTATTTCGTTCTTGTTCTAATGAGGTGGTGGTGTGCGGTGACAGCAGTTTTGAAAATTGAGTGGTCTTCCGTGTTCTTCCTGCTCCTCCATCTCTTCTTGAGCCGTTTGCAGGTGTGTCTGGACTAATGAAAGGCAGCAGAGAACCAGCTGGCTTTCTTGGTCTGTCACTTGCCTGGGGCTTTCTTTAGGGAAGCAGTGTGTCAGGGCAGTTGGAGATCCATCGGTGGAGGGTGCTTGCTGAGGTATTAGCATCTGTGGAGGTCGGTGACAGGGTTTAGCTGAGGTAGGTGGTGAGTTGTTCTTCTGTGATCTTGTTCCAAATTCTGCAAGGGTAGCAGTGACCGTGGTGGTGTATGTTGGGTTTGGTGTAGGAGAAGTGGACACAGTGGTAGTCGGTCCAAAGATGCTCGGAGGTATGGCTGAAGGTGATGTTGTCGCTGGTGGAGATGATGGGGTTGAGCATGTGTCTTGTTGAGTGGCTTCTGGAGGTGACCTGTTGTTTGAGTCCAATTGTGGTGAGGATCACCAGCAGGGATGAGGTGTTCTTGTGATTGGAGTTATTCAGGTGAAAGTTGAGGTCACCGAGGACGAATGTAGTCTGTGAAGGCGAGAGCGTAGGGTGTGATGAAGTCGATGATGGAGTCGCTGAAGGATGGACAGGTTCCAGGGATCTGTAGATGAGGGTGCTGCAGAGGGTGGTCTTCGGGTTGGTCTGGATCTGGAAGTGGAGGTGAGCCATGTTGGTTGATAGGTCATACGAATGGATGGTGTGGTGGAAGGTGCTTTTGTGTTCGATGGCGATGCCTCCACTCGGTTTGTTGATGTGGTCCTTGTGAATACTCTTGTAGCCATCCAGGATGACAGTGGGAATGTCCGGGGCAGATGTGGAGTTCATCTATGTTTTTTTGTGTGGTATTTTTCGTCATTTTATAAAGTGCAAACTTGACCCAAAGGTATCAGGAATTAGAGCACTTTACATGAGCGCCAGTTGTGTTACACAGGGAATCAAAACACACAGCAGAGCAGAACAGGTCTAAAAATGGTGTGTAACTAAACCAGTGACTATGAAACAGTAGGATCCATATGTGAGCCAATGCCGTTGAGAGTTATTGGAAACAAAAGGCTAGGGCAAATCCCATCAGCCCACCTTTACTATATAGCTGTGTTGTAAAAGGGGACTGTGTTGTTCTACATTCCTTGATATCGAAGGAACCCTTAACTGTGGGCAGCATCTTTGGGCTATTATCAATTCCTCCCACCAATGCCATTAGACTGGGTTTTATAGGAAGCTCACAGGTTGTACAATTGAATGAGGAGTCCAAAAATTGCCATAAGATTGTCTAGAGGCACCCTTAAGTGTCTATACTGTGTCTTGTGAGATGAGATATATCGCAGCACATGTGATTTCTAATGTGTCATATGGGATGGTGTGTGGGGGGCTTTGGCTTGGCAGACGGGGACCTATCACACGTTCATTGGGTTATGTGTGTAGAGCAATTGGCTTGGGCACTGTAGAGTTGTGAGCTTACTGTGTCCCTTTTTCTACACCGCAGAACGGGGCCTCATACTCCCGAGCGGTTGCCGGGTGAGGTGAGGTCTTCACCCACACAAGGCTGGGTGAGTATCACTGTGAGGAAATGCCTCTGAGTGATGAAGCTATTATGCTTTTTTCTATATATGCAGAATGTCAATTATTTATGCAGGTGTGTTCTTTCTATATGGTCTCACTGCATTCAGGTGGTTGTGTATGTGTAACTTAGTGTTGTTGTACAATAATTTTTGTTTGTTGATAGGAAGAAGACATGCTTCTCTCCCGCCAGTGGACGTCTAAGCGTCAAAGTTCCTGGTAGATATGTATCTGTCTATTAGTAAACTTATTGCATTTCTCACCTAACTCATCACTTGTAGTTATAGTTGCAGTAGCTATTCTATATCTAAGGTCCTGAAGAAAGCCGGGGCAATGCCCCTTAGGCTGAAACATGTCGACCATTCTGCACAGCGCCAGAGGGTAGTCTTACTACCAGGCGTGTTTTTAACCCTTGGCACACAAACTTCTGTATGAACGCTCTTTCAGAGTCTGTGTAGTCAATTTTATCCATCACTATCACTTGAGCACTGCACATTATTTAGTCCACTTTATGGGAAACATCATGGCTAGATCTCTGACATCCATTTCCGCACCAGCACTATATGGCTGGATGTGGTATGGATTAATCAGCATTTCCCACATGACGTAAACTCCACCGTAAAGGTGGGCTGATGGGATTTGTCCTAGCCTTGTGTTTCCAATAACTCTCAACGGCATTGGTTCACATATGCATCCTACTGTTTCATAGTCACTGGTTTAGTTACACACCATTTTTAGACCTGTTCTGCTCTGCTGTGTGTTTTGATTCTCAGTAGGGGAGCGAGCAGACAGGTCGGTAAATATTCCCCTTGACCCTCCACAACTTTGTTTTTGTTGGTATTTAGAGCAACTTTTTAGTTGCAGGTCCATTTAATATGGATGCGAACACTGTTTGTTTGCACCTTTATAGCTCACCCAACTTAATTGTGTGTGGTGCCCTTCTGTCTACCTAGCCACTACCGCGGCACCTCCTTTAATGACACTTGATGACAACAATATCAACTTTACCTTTCATATGCGAAGAAACTCTATGACAAGTACCGTATAAATATGACGATCTTTCAAGGGATTGTGTGACGTTCTACTACTGAGTGACTTTTGACAGTGCAAACGCTCATCAGATTATTACTGTCCTTATTTTTTAATATGGCCATGGGCACATCTTGTACTCCCCTCTCCATGAGTATTTGGATGTGGATAGAATGCCCTTTGCAGATAAACATCTAGAGCACAGTAAAAATAAACTTTCCATTATACTCAAGTGTGGACGTCTCCATGATGAGATAGAACATCACATTTCATGTTTCACACTTGATGTTAATATCGCAAAAAGATCATTTGTTCCAGGGTACATTTGTGGCTCTCTAATCGGAAGATACACGCAAGAGATATTTGTTCACTTGGATTTTAAACACATAATAAGCCCAGTTTAGCGCTATCCGTCGGGCGCACGCCAAAGGGAACAGTGTCTCCCTGTTTGGTCATGCGCGCGAGTTGATAGGCGGATACTAGACTGAATATAAAATAATATTCTCATAGGAGGCATGCAATGTTGCATTTATATCAGTGACTAAGCATAGATACCTCTTTAACAAATGATTAAATGTGTTTAAGCCAACTAACCGCTACCTGCGGTTTTTAACTATTTGCGCATGCGCGTTGGAGTAGTGTCTCTCTTTGCGCTTGTTCCGAGAGTTTTGGTATGTTGAACGCCCCGTATGCCTCGTTATCCACCGATCGGCGGTTACTTAAGGGTATAGGGCGGTTTTACAATCACCTCCACTTCCGCTTGGCTCTTGCACAGGGGTACCGACGGACAGGTGAGTGTCCTATTGGCCTCCCCTCATCTCAGTCAGTTTCTGCAGATGAGATAAAACCAGTTAGTTTCTGCTGATAAAATAAGATCAGAAGTAGCCTGGACGGTCCTTATTTTCTATATAGCTGTGTTGTAAAAGGGGACTGTGTTGTTCTACATTCCTTGATATCAAAGGAACCCTTAACTGTGCGCAGCATCTTTGGGCTATTATCAATTCCTCCCACCAATGCCATTAGACTGGGTTTTATAGGAAGCTGCGAAAGAGAAACCTTGTAGGCACAAGGTGGTGGACCTGAGCACACCTATATGCTATAATGAGCACCGAGTAGTCCAAAGTAGAAATGCAAAAAAGTTTTATTCACTTTTACATTTGTGTAGATATCTTCATGTTAATGTTCAAAATATTCAGCAAATCGTAAGGACTGAAAATCATGTTTTCAAATCATATGACTTTTCCAAAGTAGGTCAAGTTCAATTTGGTGACATCCAATATATATATCCTCACCCCGATGCATTTCGAGCCGAGGGGCTCTTCGTCAGGGGGTACATACTGAAAATAAGTAGAGAAAAGAGGTATAAGTCAGGAGCCGGAGGTGGGTATTTACTGTCAAGTGTGAAAGAAGGAAAGAAATCTAAACGGATATAGTGTTGTGCTCACACGTTAAAAGAAAGAAGGTGACTGAGCGTGGACGCATGCTGTAAACAGAAGGTGCAAAGAAAATACGAAAGAATAAATTGTGGTAAAAGGTCGTCGGGTCTTTTACGGTGTCCATTAGTGCATGGAAATTAAAGAGTGCCCATTATCCACAGTTCGAAGGATTTATAAGTGTGGAAAGGATAGCCGGTGTGTTTCGGTGGAATTCCCGTTATCGTTGGTGCACCGCATTAACATTGTGATGTGACCAGACATCTACACCCCCATTAAACTGAGCCTACACCTTCAAGCGATTAGCTCCGAGCCCGAGTGCACTTACCGAGGAAAGATGTGTAAAGGTATACAGACGTCGGTGTAACCAGATGAAACGGCGGCGGAAGACGCCAGAACCCGCGGGTGTAAAAGGTCTCGACAGACGCGATGGAGTTTAAGATAGTGAGGGCAATGGAAAACGGACTGCGTAGTGCAGTCGAATAGGTGAACACCAAAAACGGACTATGGTAAACAAACCTTACGGGAAAGTTAATAGACAAAGTTGAAAGCGATGGAAGAGTGTCCAAAGGTAGAAAATGTAGTCAAGGTAACGAGAAAAAATGTAAAAATGAAAGAAAAAAGTCTAAACGGAATGGCAAGGGAGGTAAAAAGATGATAGAAAGAAAAGATGAAGTACACGGGAATAATGAGAAAACGAGACTGTTACAAGAATGTAAAATGGAAATAAAGGTTGCATGCGAGAAAAAAAGAGGAAAAACATGAGCCAAATCTGGTGCATGAAAAGGAATAGGATCAATACACACATTATTTAAGCCTAGAAGGATAAAGGCATGCACAAAAGTTTGATCAGCCAGCAAACAGCACATAATCAATGTACATTAGTTGTATCAAAGGAAGCTACTGTACTCCAAACGTTCATTGAGGCCATGTGGCGCAATCGTTCTCAATTTGAAAATCCAGAATAGTTCCCTTTGTAGTAAATGTTTTTTGGGGTCAGTGCCCTCTGGTTTGGATACAATTTCCAGAACTAAGAAACGAATTTGACTGCTCGTGTGCTTTTCTTGAGTGAAATGTGCGGATACGCATGATTTAAGGTTGCCATTTCTGATATTGCTTCTGTGTTCATTTAGGCGTGTTTTTATCTTGCGTTCCGTTTTGCCAACGTATGATAGTCCGCATGGACATTTTAAAAGATACACCACATTAGTGGAGTCACAGGTAGCATTGGTTTTCAGTGAGATTTGTTTGCCCGAACTTGAATGGCTGATATTGGTTCCTGGGATAATGTTATGGCAATTTTGGCAATTGTGGCATGGAATGGTTCCTTTGTATACGGTAGGTTCAATGTTACGTGGTTTGATCAGGGATCGTAGATTACTAGAACGTTGGTATGCGAATATCGGCCTTTCATTGAAAACACTGTTGAAATCCGGTTCTAGTTGTAACATTTGCCAGTGTGTTTTAATAGTTTTTTTGATCAAGTGGCTCTTAGTAGAGAATTTGGATACGAACACATTGCGTTGTATATCCTGATTAGTTATACTCTTGGGTTGCAATAATGTTGATCGGGCAATTGTAGTGACACGTTGGTATGCAGTATTAATGATCTTCTGTGGGTATCCTCGTTTAGCAAATTTTTTTATGATGATGGTGCTGTCCTGTATGAATGAGTCTTCAGTAGACGCTATTCTTCTAGCTCTTAAGAGTTGTGAATATGGTAGATGGGTTTTGAGACTGGGTTGGTGGAAACTGGAATAGTGTAGATAGTTGTTGCGATCGGTGGGTTTGGTGTGTATGGATGTTTCAAGTTTGTGATCTTTCAGGGTGATGTTGACATCCAGGAAGGTAATGTTGGAACTGTTATATTGGTGGGTGAATTGGATCCTTTCATCAACATTATTCAAATTTGTGATGGCGAAGGTTAGTTGTTCTTCTGTGCCTGTCCAAATTACAAAAACATTATTGCAACTCAAGAGTATAACTAATCAGGATATACGTTGGCAAAACGGAACGCAAGATAAAAACACGCCTAAATGAACACAGAAGCAATATCAGAAATGGCAACCTTAAATCATGCGTATCCGCACATTTCACTCAAGAAAAGCACACAAACAGTCAAATTCGTTTCTTAGTTCTGGAAATTGTATCCAAACCAGAGGGCACTGACCCCAAAAAACATTTACTACAAAGGGAACTATTCCTGATTTTCAAATTGAGAACGATTGCGCCACATGGCCTCAATGAACGTTTGGAGTACAGTAGCTTCCTTTGATACAACTAATGTACATTGATTATGTGCTGTTTGCTGGCTGATCAAACTTTTGTGCATGCCTTTATCCTTCTAGGCTTAAATAATGTGTGTATTGATCCTATTCCTTTTCATGCACCAGATTTGGCTCATGTTTTTCCTCTTTTTTTCTCGCATGCAACCTTTATTTCCATTTTACATTCTTGTAACAGTCTCGTTTTCTCATTATTCCCGTGTACTTCATCTTTTCTTTCTATCATCTTTTTACCTCCCTTGCCATTCCGTTTAGACTTTTTTCTTTCATTTTTACATTTTTTCTCGTTACCTTGGCTACATTTTCTACCTTTGGACACTCTTCCATCGCTTTCAACTTTGTCTATTAACTTTCCCGTAAGGTTTGTTTACCATAGTCTGTTTTTGGTGTTCACCTATTCGACTGCACTACGCAGTCCGTTTTCCATTGCCCTCACTATCTTAAACTCCATCGCGTCTGTCGAGACCTTTTACACCCGCGGGTTCTGGCGTCTTCCGCCGCCGTTTCATCTGGTTACACCGACGTCTGTATACCTTTACACATCTTTCCTCGGTAAGTGCACTCGGGCTCGGAGCTAATCGCTTGAAGGTGTAGGCTCAGTTTAATGGGGGTGTAGATGTCTGGTCACATCACAATGTTAATGCGGTGCACCAACGATAACGGGAATTCCACCGAAACACACCGGCTATCCTTTCCACACTTATAAATCCTTCGAACTGTGGATAATGGGCACTCTTTAATTTCCATGCACTAATGGACACCGTAAAAGACCCGACGACCTTTTACCACAATTTATTCTTTCGTATTTTCTTTGCACCTTCTGTTTACAGCATGCGTCCACGCTCAGTCACCTTCTTTCTTTTAACGTGTGAGCACAACACTATATCCGTTTAGATTTCTTTCCTTCTTTCACACTTGACAGTAAATACCCACCTCCGGCTCCTGACTTATACCTCTTTTCTCTACTTATTTTCAGTATGTACCCCCTGACGAAGAGCCCCTCGGCTCGAAATGCATCGGGGTGAGGATATATATATTGGATGTCACCAAATTGAACTTGACCTACTTTGGAAAAGTCATATGATTTGAAAACATGATTTTCAGTCCTTACGATTTGCTGAATATTTTGAACATTAACATGAAGATATCTACACAAATGTAAAAGTGAATAAAACTTTTTTGCATTTCTACTTTGGACTACTCGGTGCTCATTATAGCATATAGGTGTGCTCAGGTCCACCACCTTGTGCCTACAAGGTTTCTCTTTCGCATCTTCTACGTCTGCCCTTCCTGGACAGTAAGGGTTTCACCCTGAGCACCCTAAAAGACTCAACTTTCTCCTTTAAAATCTCAAAATAGAATTTTGATAACCCAGGAGTGCAGCGGACCTCCCTCCTTTTATAGGAAGCTCACAGGTTGTACAATTGAATGAGGAGTCCAAAAATGGTCATAAGATTGTTTAGAGGCACCCTTAAGTGTCTATACTGTGTCTTGTGAACTGAGATATATCGCAGCACATGTGATTTCTAATGTGTCATATGGGATGGTGTGTGGGGGGCTTTGGCTTGGCAGACGGGGACCTATCACACGTTCGTTGGGTTATGTGTGTAGAGCAATTGGCTTGGGCACTGTAGAGTTGTGAGCTTACTGTGTCCCTTTTTCTACACCCCAGAGCGGGGCCTCATACTCCCGAGCGGTTGCCGGGTGAGGTGAGGTCTTCACCCACACAAGGCTGGGTGAGTATCACTGTGAGGAAATGCCTCTGAGTGATGAAGCTATTATGCTTTTTTCTATATATGCAGAATGTCAATTATTTATGCAGGTGTGTTCTTTCTATACGGTCTCTCTGCATTCAGGTGGTTGTTTATGTGTAACTTAGTGTTGTTGTTGATAAGAAGAAGACATGCTTCTCTCCCGCCAGTGGACGTCTAAGCCTCAAAGTTCCTGGTAGATATGTATCTGTCTATTAGTAAACTTATTGTCATTTCTCACCTAACTCATCACTTGTAGTTATAGTTGCAGTAGCTATTCTATATCTAAGGTCCTGAAGAAAGCCGGGGCAATGCCCCTTAGGCTGAAACATGTCGACCATTCTGCACAGCGCCAGAGGGTAGTCTTACTACCAGGCATGTTTTTAACCCTTGACACACTAACTTCTGTATGAACACTCTTTCAGAGTCTGTGTAGTCAATTTTTTCCATCACTATCACTTGAGCACTGCACATTATTTAGTCCACTTTATGGGAAACATCATGGCTAGATCTCTGACATCCATTTCCGCACCAGCACTATATGGCTGGATGTGGTATGAATTAATCAGCATTTCCCACATGACGTAAACTCCACTGTAGCCTTGTGTTTCCAATAACTCTCAACGGCATTGGGTCACATATGCATCCTACTGTTTCATAGTCACTGGTTTAGTTACACACCATTTTTAGACCTGTTCTGCTCTGCTGTGTGTTTTGATTCTCAGTAGGGGAGCGAGAAGACAGGTAGGTAAATATTCCCCTTGACCCTCCACAACTTTGTTTTTGTTAGTGTTATACAGGGACACATTAATTCTTTTGTAGGCACAGTGAGATTAAGTGATTTGCCAAGAATCACAGGATGTTGAGCGTCATTGCTGAGACTCGAACACAGTTCCCCAGGATAGAGATCGACCGCCCTAGCCATTAGGCTACATCCTCTCCCCCGGTATCTGTGAAGATGACAATGTTAGGGTAGACAAAGTCGAGTAGGTGTAATCAAGTGGTGGCAGTGGAGAGCTGGGGATCCGTGAGACCAAATAGGTATACCGCTGGGCAGAACCTTTGGAGTACGTTTGACTACAAGGCTACCACATTGGGACCCCGTTGATACTTGAATTCCCCTCTAATTGGGTGTAATTTTTCGTTACTGGAAGAAGGGAGCTAAGCATTCTCCCTAATGTGATTGTTTTCACTGTCACTGTTTTCTGTGAAGGTTGCAGCTTTCTGCACCTTCAAAACTAATATGTAGGTGATCCAACATTGCTTTTTGATCTGAGCCAGAGACGGAATTTCATTGTGCCCTGACGAAAGCCAAGGATCATTTTTGGCCACACACCTTCGGGCTGAAACATGTTGGCAGTCTCTTAGGGTCTTAGGACCATAACTTCAGTTAAAGACCCACTTTTATTATCTTTTTAATATTCACTACAACACCACTAATAAAGGGATACCTGGGTGGTATAGTAGGATTTTTATCTTTAAGTCCCCCTGGCCTACAGCTCCTAAGCGCTCCCTGAAATATGGTCGAACCCACCATGACCTTTAGAGTTAGGATTTACCCGATGATGAAGCATGATACCAATAGGGTGTGTGAGGGTAAAATAACAAAAGGAATCATTTCCTTCCCGCTATTGCGGTACACGCCACCTAAGGAGTTGAGAAGGCTTTTTGAGCTAATTCGGGGTCAGGATACACTGTTGTGAGTAGAAGTCGAATACGTCCCAGATCTCCACAGATCTTGTGGAAGGAGAGTGTGTTGAGCAGGATACAGCTGAGGCAGTCGGGTCTGGTATTTGTCGGTCAGGCATTGGGTGGGGCTGGTTTGCTGGGTGTTGGACTTCACAACAGGAGCCTGTTAAGATGGATAGCAGAACAATACTATAGGATGTTTCCCAGTGAGGTTTTTTCGAAGCCGGGTAATGATCACTTACATCGGATGTTGATTTTTTATATGCATTGCGCACCGAAGTTACTAAGTAGGAACGTACTAAGGTTAAAAGCATGACGGTAGGCTGCACGTGTAATTTATAGTTAGGGGCCCTTTAAGCAGTACGGAGCATACAGTTCCTACTTAGACATCTAGAGACAGGAGAGGGCACTATGAGATAAGAAAGGTCGCATTTGAAATGATTTTTGTTAACATAATCTGTGAAGTGGTGGATTAGCTAAGTATTCACAATCACTAACACATGGATTTTTGTTGCCTTGCAGGTGCTATTTATTATTGCCGCAAAAAAACGCCATCACAGAACGTAATCAATAAGGAATATCAAGGATTGGTGGTACATATCACCTAGACACGAGGTAACTGATGCTTCGAGAAGCATGAAGCCATTTGGTTCCGTGTATAATGTCATTCCCCTTAACTATAGAGGGCTCTTTTGTCCGGTTTAGGTTATCTTCGAACCGGAAGAGGAAGTTTGGAGAATTTTATTGATGACTTCCAGGCAGATACATAGCCATGGTAGGTTATAAATGGCTCGGTTGATCTACTTATGAGTATCCATCAGACAATCATGGTTTGACATTTAGAACATAACATGATTAAGGTTTATTATTTTAGGATACCCTCTGAAGCAAGGTGCATAATCTGCATACCCCCTGCTATACAAGTGGCCCATGTGGTTGAGAACAAAGAAGTTACCATTCCCTGTGTAGGGTCGTTTGATCTGCACTATCGTGGTGGGTAATTATCTGATCTCACTGCCAGCAAGTTCTCTGTTGTATGTCATATGAGAGACCTCACCCAAAGCCTACTTTTAGGATGGGCTAAACTTATGTACCTTAGATGGTACTTCAGAATAAGCTTATGATGCTGTTCATTTTTGAATATACAAATAAATTGTGGACTAGTGAACAACGATGTGTAAATGAACGGGTGGTTGTAAGATTAGAATGAGTGTGGTTATCCCTGAAATTTGGGTCTTTCATGACTAAGTGCCAGTGTAAATATGTTTTATATCCAATATAAAAATAATTGTAGTTAGACATGAATAAAAATGAGATAATTTTGATACCCTGTTTGATGAGTGTATTAGTGTTGTTGTCAGAAGCATACATTATTGGTTTGATATGATGAGCCAGCTTAACATGTTATTTATTGACATTTTTGTATATATCTTTGTAAATATAGATTAATGGAATACAACTATAAGCAAGCCTGATGAAGGAGGTTGGACCTGTTTTAACCCTCCGAAACGTGTTGCGCTGTGTCCCATTTCATCCTATTTGTCTCTATGAGACTTATGGTGCAATGTATTGTTTTTGAAAAGATAGATCGTTATGTATGATGAACTAATGCTATGCTGCTGTATGAATATTAAGTGATTCGGTGCAATTTAGGATTGTCTGTTTTTAATGTGTTTTTATGTTATGTAAAAGGTTTTTTAATGATTTACTCGCTTTTGACACAAACCTATTGTAATAAATTCCCTTGGGATATATACTTTTTATAAATCTCATCTCTAAGACTATTTCTCCTGCAATCTTTGAGTCGGACCCAGTATGTGTTGAATGGAAGTGTTGTGCAAGTGAATATGATGCTGCTATAGCTGGTATGCAATAAGAGAATAAAACCCCAGAGGGAATTATTTTTAGACTTGATCGTCAGGATACAGCTGAGGCAGTCAGGTCTGGTATTTGTCGGTCGTGCATTGGGTGGGGCTGGTTTGCTGTGGCAGGCAAAGATGCAGCTGCAGTTTTGGCAGGAAAAAGGGTCATTTGGTGACGCCCAGCGGCAGGCGATGTGGCGTCCAGTGTTGAGGGCATGGAGGTTGCTGGCGTCGTAGCGGTGGAAGGTCCAAGGGCCAGGGTCCGTGGTGCTTAGCGTGGTCCAGGCGCAGACGGGCGAAGATTGGTTTGCCTTTGGCGTGCCGCTAGTACGGCCGCAATTAAGTAGCATGAGGGTGAGGGCTGGACAGCTGGGAGGCAGGAAAGCGGGAAGAAGGAAAGTGGTGCTGAAAGGGGGTGGGGCCACGCGGATGTGCAACAACAGGATCTCAGTGGAAAAAGGCGCAAAAGTGCAGAAAAGTGAAAGAAAGTGAACAGAAAAGATGAAATTAAGGCAAAGCAGAGGTCAGAGGAATTATGCAATTCTGTGGCTGTGGTGTTTTCTGCATAATTATGGATTTTCCACATTTGCCACATAATCCTTCATCTGCAGAATAAACCTGATTTTAACAAAAAAAAAGATTTTTGCTTCAAGCTCAAACGGATCAAAGATTGCTAAAAAAGTAGGGGCATATTAGTAAGAACCTCGTAAAAATTATCGCCGTATTAGCGGCAGGAAACTGCCGCTAAAATGGTGATAATGGGCTTGCTTTTATGCGTTGTAGAATTCCAATAGAAGCCCAGGTTAGATGTGCAGAACATCTAGCCTGGGCTTCTATAGGAATTCTATAAAGCATCGCTGATACGGCGATGATTTTAATGAGGTTCTTGCTAATATGCCCCGTAGAGACGTGTCTGGGCGCCGTGGAAGGCCATTCTCAAAACTTTGACTGGTCATCTTCCAACTGCTTATTGCTGTATTTGGGTGTTAAACTGATAATAACAAGGTGAAATCTTTGCCCAGCTGGTGTTATTGTGTGTAAACTGTTTACATACCAGAATTGTACTACACTGCTGGGGCAGGATCTGCTCTTGAACTGCACTGAAGTATTTTGTCAAGGCAAATGTTCAGGTAGTGAATATGTGCCAGATGGGGTTTCATAGTAACCAGTGCTATGGGGGATTACAGATTTTTTTTTTACAAAGTATTGATATCTGTGGCTGGTACTTGCTAGAGAAAATTATCTTTACAGTTTTAATTTAACAACATCACAGACAGCTATGATTAGCACTGAAGCCAGAATCGATGCCCTAACTGAAAAACTGGACTCAATGAGGAAACAACTTATTGCCAGATGTCTGTGTCTTCCAATTTTGGAGAAGCTTAGCTCATTACCGGAGGTTCTAACATCTATTGTCACAGAATTAAAGCAAAGACAACAGGACAACATAGTTCAGCCGAATCAAAGAACAACTGAAAGCCTTTCAAAAGAAGTCAAACAAAAAGGAATGCATAGTTATGCGGGCATAGGCAGCTCCCCCAAAACGATGTTGCAAATTGTAGCAGAATTGAGGGGGGTAAACCACTATGTGGGGAAGCTTGATCCAATGGAAATGATCCAGACACCAATAAACACACAAATCAGTAAACAACTCTCGACGTCTAGGGACACTCAAGCGAGCAAACAGGTTCCGTGCAAGGACACTCCTCAATTACCTTCGAAACCCGCACCATTGCTCAGTCAAAACATAGCCACTAACGAGGAATCCATAACAGGCAAGACTCTACGCAGTAATGTAGATGGGGCCACCAGTTTGGAGAACACCGCAGCTCCTGGTAAAACCCTCTCTATAAGGGCTAAGAAACGTTTGAAAAAACACAGAAAAAACATAAAACAACAAAACAGGGCAAAGGAACTAATATCCAGACTTCAGAGATACCCACGATACTCGACCCCAGAAAACAAACGCCAAAAAGGCTTTAACTCAAAAGAACTCGGGTCTTCAGAAATTATTACCGATTTTTCTAAAGGAAAGCCAGATAAAAAATTAATTTGAACCCAAACTAATTACAACTGCGATTAGCAAAGAAACTCCAGCACTATACATAACTTCAACTTTGAAAAAACAATGGTTTCCACAACCATCGAGGAAAACCCAGCATTACTGATAACTCCAACTTCAGAGAAACAAACGGTCAATACCACAGACGAATGACCACAGCAAGAATTAAAAATGATCTTGCAAAACATTAACCCCAACATCCACCATGAAGAGCAGTACCAGGAGATCCACTGTAAAATTTGGCAGAGGCCCCTAGAAGGGCGAATAACAACAACCATATTAAGGGACAAAACCGAGCCTCGTGGCCCACAGGATGCTAACAGGTCCTAAATAGGTCTAACATTTTACAAGTTTTAAAACCTATCCCAGAGCTCTCCTCTATCGTAACAGAAGATCTAATCCAAGTTCAATTTAAAAGGCTAGACAAGAACACATCAAGAGAATCAACCATATTAAAATGGATTAATGGTACTGTTGGACAGGCCACGTGAAAGGCTTGCTCCCTCCCCGCACGACCAGGCCCGAGCCTGGCTCTTCAGGTGTTACACGCAACAACCCCCCGTTTCCCGTCTCATATGGGACCCCTGCCCCTGGACATCTCCCCATCATGGGCCCGATTCCCTACCGGCCCTCTCGCCCGGCCTGGGCGCCATCTTGGACACAGCACCACGAGGCCGCATGGCCTCCGATCGACCCCAACCCTGGGCCTGGCCAGGCTCCGACATCCCGGCACCACCATCCACCCAGGAGGTGAGCGGACTACTTGGCAGGTCAATGGGAGAAAGAGGTGTCGATGGCTCTCCCCCGCCAGGTGCCGATCGCCCCAGCTCCCCCGGGCGCTGGCTCCACCCCCCTGCTGGGTGTCTGGACTCCCTCATCCTGGACCTCCCGACCTCCAAGTGCGGGGGTCCGGACATCAAAGGGCGCCAGACCTATAACTGGGGCAGCTCCAGAGCAGGAAGGCAGTTGTATCCTGGAGTCGAGAGACGCAGTGAAGAACTCATCCTTGACGGACTACTGGCGCTGCCGTAGCCCTGCCTTGCGAACTATCGACCTGCCTGCTGGCGCTGCCGCAACCTTCTGAAACCTTCCTCGTCGTCGGGACCTGCTGGCGTGGCCGCGGACCGTTTGTAACCACCTCCTTCATCGGGACCTGCTGGTTCCGCCGCGGACCGTCGCTACCTTCAACCATCCCGGGACCTGCTGGCTCCGCCGCGGCCCGACCATCTAGAACGCCGAGCTCGAGGATTGTGAGCTATTTCATCTACCAGATTGGTAACGAGACTGTCCCGCTACCCTTCCCCCAACCAAGAGACTAGAATAGAGGGGACCCCTGAGTCCAGACCTCCTTGTACCATTTCACCGTACTTGAAGTTTTGCTTATAAAGAACGTTGAACCTTATCCTTGTGTGGTGTACATCTGTGGGGGGGAAGTTACTTGTCTGTACGATCGCTGGAGACGGCTCTCCCCGGAGACCTCTCCCCTTGTCCTCGGCCGACCCTCCAGGTCCCGTCTAACATTGGTGGCCAGCGGCGCGATCCGAATCGACGCGTAATCGTACAGAGAGTAGCTCACCCCACAACAAAACCACAATGTCAACTAAAGAAAGCGGATCCACCGAGAAATTCCAGATGGAGAAATTGGAAGAGTACAGCCATCGTGAGTTGAAACAATTCTGCATTGAACTAGGTATCGCTACCACCGGTCTGAGTACTAAAGACGATTTCAAGCACGCCATTGAGTCATGGGCAGAAACCGGGGCCGTCAGACCCCCGGACCAAAATGTCACAGCAGCAGAGAAAAACACCACGGCTCCCGAGGAGCAAAGAACGGGTCTCTCGCAAGATGAGATCCAAGAACGAGAAAGAAACCGACTACATGAGCTAGAAATGGCCCGGCTCAAAATGGATGGCGAACTCAAATTAGCCGAACAAAAACTGAACCTGGAACACCTGCGGCTCCGAGAAGAACGGGAAGAGAAACAGAGACAAAGAGAGCTCAAAGAGAAGAGACTGGCGTATGAACACGAGCGCAAACTAGCTGAGATAGACTTACGCAAGCAGAACAAAGAATTAGGGGTGCCCGAACAACCGCGCACCCCGGGGGCAACAGAAAAGAAGGTACACATCCCCAAGGATGTCGTTCGAGAATATTTCCGAGATGACGACATACAGCAGTGGTTCAAGGCCTATGAGATCGCTATGACCTCCCACCGGATCGATCGCAGCGACTGGGGGGCCGGTCTATGGGGGAGGTTCGTCAATGAGGGCCGCGATGCCCTGCTACAGCTTCCCGACCATCTGATGACCTCCTATGACCACATGAAAGCTACCCTCCTCACCCGCTATGGGCTCACACCCGAAATGTACCGCCAGAGGTTCCGAGACTGCACCCGGATCCCGGGTACAACTTGGGTGGAATACGTGAACTATTTCAGCCGAGCCTTCGAGGGTTGGATCAAGGGAAGCAACGTAACGACCTACGAGCAACTCTTCAATCTCATGGTATGGGAGCATCTGTCAAACAACTGCTTCGTCGAGCTCAGGCAGCACCTCCTCGACAGTAAATTGACTGATCCGCGGCAGCTCGCCGCCGAGGCTGACCGGTGGGAAATTACCCGAGTGGGCCGAAATGGGTCCCATGAACAGAACCGGAACAACCACGGTCAGCACCGTCCCCGAGGAGGAGGAGGGGGCCAGGGCCGAGGAAGAGACAACGCCCCGGCCGCTCCCGCTACCAGCACCCCGCCCCCGGCCAACCGGGGCAACACCCCGGCGCGGCCGGGATACAGAGCCAATGTCACCTGTCACCGATGCCAGCGAGTCGGCCACTACGCAAACAACCCGAATTGTCCACAGAGCCAGACTCCGAGACCCCGCCAGATGGCTGCCGCCGCCCTGGGGGAAGAACAAATCTCCGAAGAACACGAGGAATGTGAGCAAGAACACCAAGAATGGGAACCCGCCGCCATGGTTCTAGCGTGCCTAGGGGGAAGAGACATGGTCCCGCGGGTCCCCCTACCCGCCAACACCCGGAAGTACAGTCAGTGGGTGAACATTAATGGACGCCGGGCCGAAGCCCTACGAGACACCGGGGCCAGTGTAACGGCCGTCCGCTGTCACCTGGTGACCCCAGAACAGATCCTGCCGAACGTTCTCTGCCCTGTCCGTTCAGCCGACAATTCGGAGAGTCTATGTCGGATGGCTTGCGTCCCCTTCGAGTGGGGAGGAGTCTCCGGCATGTTGAAGGTGACGGTCCGAGATGATGCCCCCGTAGACTGTCTCCTGGGAAATGATCTTGAGAGTTCCCCGTGGGCCGCCGTAGAGAGGAGAGAGCACCTGGGGATGTTGGGCATCCCGGACTGGGCGTGCGTAACCACCCGGTCCATGGCTGCCCGTGCCACCCCCCGACCCGAAGAACATGAATGGCTGGCACCTCCTCCCCCGGTCGCTCCAGTAGAAGACACCGACCGTGCCGTCCCCCCAGAGCAAACTCCTGAGGGGCTCGTTCAGCCTCAGGACCTTCCCGGCCTGGCTCAGTGGCGTCAGGAGGGGGGGCCCACCCAGGAACAGTTTCGCCACGAGCAGAAGACCTGTCCCTCCCTCGAGGGACTCCGCCAACAAGCCCTCGCCCAGAGTGCAGGGGATACCTCCGGAACCCATTGGGTCTATTGGGACAATGACCTGTTGTACAGCGAACAGAGAATCGCAGAGTTAGGGGCCAGTCGAGTGCTAGTGGTGCCCCTACGCTTTAGTGACTTCTTGCTAAACCTGGCCCACGATGTCCCCCTGGCTGGCCACCTGGGTCAGGACAAAACCTACAGTCGCCTGGTGACTCACTTTTTCTGGCCCAAGATGAGGAACGACGTACTCCAGCACTGCCGGTCTTGCCCCACGTGCCAGGCCAGCGGGAAGAGCGGCCGCAAGCTTAAAGCACCTCTGCAACCTTTCCCGGTGGTCACCACCCCGTTCGAGAGGGTGGGGATAGACATTGTGGGGCCCCTGGACCCCCGTACAGCCCAAGGACATCGGTTCATCCTGGTACTGGTGGACCACGCCACTCGCTACCCCGAGGCTGTTCCCCTGCGAACTGTGACAGCCCCGGTAGTCGGCCGGGCCTTGATGGGGATCTTCTCCCGGGTGGGCTTCCCCCGAGAAGTCGTCAGCGACCGGGGCACAAACTTTATTTCAAAATACATGAGGTCCCTCTGGCAACAGTGTGGGGTCACCTACAGATTCACGACCCCCTATCACCCCCAAGGAAACGGACTGGTTGAGCGGTTCAACCGCACGCTCAAAGGAATGATTGGGGGGTTGGAAGAGCCCCTCCGTCGCCAGTGGGATGTGCTACTGCCGTGCCTCCTCTTTGCCTACCGAGAAGTCCCCCAGAAGTCCCTCGGCTTCAGCCCGTTCGAACTCTTGTATGGACACCCGGTGCGTGGGCCGCTCAGCCTAGTCAAAGAAGGCTGGGAAATGCCCCCTCTAAAGAACCCTCCAGATGTTTTCAAGTACCTCCTAACCCTCCGCAACCAGACCAGACGGTTCAGGGAAATGGCAAAAGCAAACTTGGAGGCCAGTCAGGAAGACATGAAACGGTGGTACGATCAAAATGCCTCCTCCATCGAATTTGAACCTGGCCAACAAGTGTGGGTAATGTCTCCCACGGAACCATGCGCCCTGCAAGACAAATGGACAGGGCCCTTCAAGGTAGTCGAGCGCAAGAGCCCTGTCACCTATCTCATCGATATGGAATCTTCACGGAACCCTCTCCGGGTCCTCCACGCCAATAGACTGAAACCCCACTTTGTGCGCTCGGAGCTCAGCCTCCTGATGGCAACAGACAGCGGAGCCGAGGAGGACTCCGAACCACTTCCTGACCTCCTACGGACTCAGGAGAAGGACGGCTCCGTGGACGGGGTCCGACTCTCGGAGGCCCTCACCCCGGAACAGCGCCAAGGCTGCCGAGACCTCCTGTTGCAGTTCGCTACCCTGTTCTCCCTCACCCCAGGGGTCACCCCCTGGTGCTTACATGACGTGGACACCGGAGAGAGTCCCCCTGTCCACCATCGGGCCTACCGCGTACCAGATCGGGTACGGGCCTGCATCCAAGAGGAGGTGGCCAAGATGCTCACGCTCGGGGTCATCGAGCCCTCCGACAGCCCCTGGGCCAGCCCGGTGGTACTGGTCCCCAAAGTGGCCGCCCCCGGCACCACGCCTGAACTCCGGTTCTGCGTCGACTACCGGGGCTTGAATGCGGTCACCAGAACAGACGCACACCCCATTCCCCGAGCAGATGAACTAATCGACCGCATGGGAGCTGCCCGCTACCTCAGCATCTTCGACCTGACAGCGGGCTACTGGCAGATCGGTCTCACACCCCGGGCCCAAGAACGATCTGCCTTCTCCACCCCTGATGGCCACTACCACTTCAAGGTCATGCCATTCGGCATGAAGAATGCCCCAGCAACCTTTCAGCGGCTAGTAAACCAGGTCCTGGCGGGACTCGAAGAATTCAGCGCCGCCTACCTGGACGATATCGCTGTGTACAGCCGCCACTGGTCCGACCACCTCCACCACCTCCGAGAGGTGCTACAGGCCCTCCAACGAGCTGGCCTCACGATCAAGGCCAGCAAATGCCAAATTGGCCAGGGGTCCGTGACCTATCTCGGGCACCAGGTGGGAAGCGGTCTGGTGGCCCCTCTGCAACTCAAGATCGCTGCCATCCAGGCTTGGCAGCCCCCCATCACCCAGACCGAGGTCCGCGCCTTCTTGGGACTCACAGGCTACTACCGGCGGTTCGTGAGGGACTATGGTAGCATTGTGGGGCCCCTCACGGAACTCACATCCAAAAACCAACCAACGAAAGTCAACTGGACCCCCGACTGTCAAGCGGCCTTCGAGAAGCTGAAGGCCGCCATGTGCTCCGCCCCTGTGCTCCAGGCCCCCGACTACAGTCAGGAATTTATCGTCCAAACGGACGCCTCCGACCATGGCATTGGGGCAGTCCTTTCCCAGCTGAACCCCGAAGGACTTGACCAGCCAGTGGCTTTCATCAGCAGACGGCTCCTGGCCCGAGAGCAATGCTGGAGCACCATCGAGAGGGAGGCCTTTGCCGTGGTGTGGGCCCTCAAAAAACTCCGGCCTTATCTCTTCGGTACCCACTTCCGGGTACAGACCGATCATCGGCCCCTGCAGTGGCTAATGCAGATGCGGGGGGAAAACCCGAAACTCTTGCGTTGGTCCATCTCCCTGCAGGGGATGGACTTCACTGTGGAACATCGACCAGGGCAAGACCACGCCAACGCAGATGGCCTGTCACGCTTTTTCCGCCTCGACGAAGAGAGTCCCCAAGAGGATGGGTGACTCTCCCCGCCTTCAGCTGGGGGGACGCATGTTGGACAGGCCACGTGAAAGGCTTGCTCCCTCCCCGCACGACCAGGCCCGAGCCTGGCTCTTCAGGTGTTACACGCAACAACCCCCCGTTTCCCGTCTCATATGGGACCCCTGCCCCTGGACATCTCCCCATCATGGGCCCGATTCCCTACCGGCCCTCTCGCCCGGCCTGGGCGCCATCTTGGACACAGCACCACGAGGCCGCATGGCCTCCGATCGACCCCAACCCTGGGCCTGGCCAGGCCCCGACATCCCGGCACCACCATCCACCCAGGAGGTGAGCGGACTACTTGGCAGGTCAATGGGAGAAAGAGGTGTCGATGGCTCTCCCCCGCCAGGTGCCGATCGCCCCAGCTCCCCCGGGCGCTGGCTCCACCCCCCTGCTGGGTGTCTGGACTCCCTCATCCTGGACCTCCCGACCTCCAAGTGCGGGGGTCCGGACATCAAAGGGCGCCAGACCTATAACTGGGGCAGCTCCAGAGCAGGAAGGCAGTTGTATCCTGGAGTCGAGAGACGCAGTGAAGAACTCATCCTTGACGGACTACTGGCGCTGCCGTAGCCCTGCCTTGCGAACTATCGACCTGCCTGCTGGCGCTGCCGCAACCTTCTGAAACCTTCCTCGTCGTCGGGACCTGCTGGCGTGGCCGCGGACCGTTTGTAACCACCTCCTTCATCGGGACCTGCTGGCTCCGCCGCGGACCGTCGCTACCTTCAACCATCCCGGGACCTGCTGGCTCCGCCGCGGCCCGACCATCTAGAACGCTGAGCTCGAGGATTGTGAGCTATTTCATCTACCAGATTGGTAACGAGACTGTCCCGCTACCCTTCCCCCAACCAAGAGACTAGAATAGAGGGGACCCCTGAGTCCAGACCTCCTTGTACCATTTCACCGTACTTGAAGTTTTGCTTATAAAGAACGTTGAACCTTATCCTTGTGTGGTGTACATCTGTGGGGGGGAAGTTACTTGTCTGTACGATCGCTGGAGACGGCTCTCCCCGGAGACCTCTCCCCTTGTCCTCGGCTGACCCTCCAGGTCCCGTCTAACAGGTACCATCCCACAAATAATTATGAAGGAGAGAGATCGATTTGCAAAGTGGAGTATTACTGTCCACATGCCTAAAGAAGAGAAATACCCATTTATGTTAAAAAGTGGATCTCACCCGAAACCAGTACAGAGCCCGCGGAAGTCCATATTAAAAGGACCAAATCATGTTGCGCGAACCACTGCATTTCCTATCTTAAGAGTTCACGTCTCACCCAACTACAGCCAAACAAGGCGAACGTGTTCTTAGCACACATGGAAAGGGCCATTTTAACAATAGATCAAGCACACCCTTGAAAATAATATCCTGGAACGTTTTTGGGCTAAAAACTACATTAAATAACAAGGAAGCATTCGAATTTCTACAGTCTGGGGACCTATTATGCCTTCAAGAAACCTGGCTACTTGCCCCACAGGTGATACCTGGCTTCATGGAAATCCAGCAGCCAGCAAAAAAATACAATATATTTGGAAGACCTTCAGGGGGCCTATCGATATACACGTGCATCAGTTGCAACATAAAAATAAAACCCCTACTTAAAACGAACATGGTTCAAGCGGTTCTATTGCAAGGCATGAAAATATACGGCGGTCCAATAAAGATTGTCCTTTTGAACATCTACTTTAACAGCAAAAAAAACTCCAAGATATATTGATATGAGGTAATTAGTGGACACTCTTGAAGACCTACTAGGCACCCAGCCAAACTGTGGTATCATAATGGCTGGGGATTTTAACACCCAAAATCTTGGAGCGGATCCAGATGAAGCATCTCCAACTGATAAAACAGGATCGGTAATGAATGCATTTTTAAATACGTATAGACTACGATCAATACAAAGGAATCAGCAACCGGTAATAGCTATGAATAACGACCCACAGAGGACGACCAAATCAACGATCGACTATCTCTTTGTGTGTAATTTCTTGTTGGGACAGGTGGCGGAATTTCAAAAGCCTTTTTATCTGTAGCAGTGACCACCTCCCTCTGGCCATATCCATTACTTTACAAGCAAATCTGCTCCAGCCCATTGTCCTTGTGGGCAACACAAAAGGGGAAGAAATTCATGTTTTGCCAAGGAGACTAAAATGGAATAAAGTAGATACATCAGTCCTAAACAGCTGGAAAAGCGATTGGCCGAAAATAGTGGACAAATTCAAAAGTGGTAAAATCCCTGAGAATTGGTTCAATCTGTCGACGAAGGTATACGATCTTTTAATAGGCAAACATATAAGGCATCCTCCAATAATCAGAGAAAGGCCTTGTTGCCAATTCCAACCGCGGTGTAAAAAAGTGGAGCAAGCAAGAGACTACTTAGAACCGCCTCATGTAACCATAAGCAGGGGGGAAATAATGAAACACATCAAATCCTTCTTTCAGCAAGGATAACACACAGAAAAAAACATCTGGGAGCACAAAAGAAAACAACAAGATTCCGAATGGTAGCACGTCTTTACTCTGCTGACTCCAAGCAAACAGGCGGAATTTTGGACGTATATTAATAGGCTCTCAGGGCACGGCCATGATCGACGCAATGCGGTCGACAGTGACAAATGGATAGGCTACGTAACCTCACTATATACTGTGGAACCTCTAACCCACCATCAACAGGCATGCAAAGGCCCTGCAACAACACGGGTTGGAGCGACACACACCCCGCAGACACACCCGGGCCATTTGTGGAAGGGAAACTGACAACCATCGAAGAAATGTCTGAATCATTAATCAGTGGGGACCGTGTGATGACAATCCTAAAAAACATTAAAAAAGATGGAGCTCCCGGTCCGTATGACCTACCAGGCCATCTTTTCAAAGAAGATTGCGGCTTCTGGGGAACCGTACTCACGCCACTCTACCAGTACTGTATGACAAATGCAATAGTCCCGGAGACTTGGAAAGGATCCCTGTTGCAACCCATCCACAAAAAAGGAGACATGGGAGACCCTGCCAATTACAGGCTTATTGCCTTACTGGATATTGAGGCGAAAGGATACGCCACCCTCCTCCTGAAAGATCTACAGGACTGGGCAGATGAAAATGAAATTCTCCCTGTGTACCAAACCTGTTTTAGGCCAGGAGCAGCTACAACATATAATATTCTAGCTCTGGCCTACTTAATACATCAATCCGGGCAGAAAAACTTGCCGCCTCTATTTGCATGTTTTGTGGATTACTCCGCTGCTTTTGACGGGGTCAAACGGAATATGCTATGGCAGAAACTACAAATAAAGGCATGCAAAGACTACTAGACTCTCTGAACATTTATAACAACTACAATGAATTACGAGCGAATGCAGAAAAAGTAGTCATATTTGGGAAATACACTAAAAAACTCAGACAACAGTGTAAATGTAAATGTATTGCGATTTATATAGCGCACGTATCACCCAAAGGCATCAAGGCGCTTGCCTTGGGAACCCGTCCTGGTATTCCCCTGTGTGATAACCCCAGCAGGGTATCCACAAGGTGAAAGCCAGGCATCCCGCCGCGAGGGGCCGTAGTGGAGATTAAGCAAGCTATTGCCCAGAGTCGCAGAGTGTTAACCCGTGAGTTGAGTAGGCACCGGAACGAGAATTATCGAGTCCGTGGAATTTTTGAGCCCAAGACCCACCGAGGCGGGGAATTGAACCCTGGTCCAGGACCGATCTCAGCTTCCGGGTCTGCCGCCTCTAACCCCTGAGCCACACTTCTCCACGGAGTGGAGACTGGGTAATCTAAAAATAGCAACAGCGATCAAATATAACTACCTGGGGTGTGGCTGATGAGCAATGGGAAACCCACAGCACACATCGCCTCAGTCGAAACAAAAATTAAAGCAGTATCATTTGCGCTGTGTAAACTGAACTCTAAGCTACACAGCCCAACGACCAAGGCAATGAGAAAGGTCTTAAATGCCAAATTACAACCGGCAATTACGTATGGCCAGATAGCATTCCCAGAAATTGTTATAAACACTATGGAACACGCTAATTGACGCGCATATAAGCAAATCTTCCAAATTCCTGCCCACACTCAACGCTTTGGTGCGACTGGAATTTGGGCTGAACAAACAGAGTTATGAGCACTGGGCCTCAATGGTGCGGTTTCATCGAGGGGTCTGCGCAACCCCCCCGCATACAATGAAGGCAATTTTAAAGACAATTTTCATTAAAGGGATCAATCCATGGCATGACGGCCTGCATACCGCCTGTAATGCACTGAACCTTGACATGTCCAAATTGCAGGATTTTACTCACCAGCCCGGCACCCTAAAGTCCATACTGAAAAAGCAAGTTAGGTTACTATCAAAGGCAGGGGACTTGAAGGAACTAAACTCTTCCAGCAGCAATATTGGGATACTTTCAAGTTCCTATGAAGCCCATTTACAACAACCATACCTTAATACGGCATTAAATAAGGCGATTTTAAAACAAATCTTTATGGTGAGACTGATGGCCTTGCCAATCAAAGACATTAATAGGCGCTGGAAAACCTTGGAAGCAATAACAACCTGCAGACTTTGCCACCAATATGAAGAATCCTTGGCTCATCTGGTTTGCACATGCCCTTGTTTGTTGCATGCACGACTTACTTTATTAAAACCCTTGTTTTTAAAACATGGGGTGCGAACCTGTACTGAGGCCATGAAACTGCTATTTAATCTGGATATTCCAATGGAATTGGCAAGGTTTGCTAAGTTTTTATATAAAGCCAAAGAACTTTTCGGTAAAAAAAGCATAACGCACATTTGTAATTGAAATTATTAGGCCTGAAGAATGTATGCTTTATAGAGGATTATACAACTCTCACCTCATTGAAATGAAAACTCCTATGTATATTTAGCATTTAGCCTATTTATGCCACCATCGGATCTATGTATTTTATAATGACATCGAAACTCTTAATTTAAAATTTGGTTTGAGTATCCCAAAGAAACGTTGAACGTATACATGCCTCTTTGACCCTAAACCCTCCACTGCAAGACTGGCAAAGCCTGCATATAAGGGGAAAAAATCAACAGGATTGAACCGATTTATTGTTTACACCTGTACTTCACTGATTGTATCTGTTTTTTAATTGTTCCGTTCGGGTTCAATTATATTTGATAGTTTTAGTAATATATAACATATCACAACTTCCTCAGTACGAACTAATTGAAATGAAGTACGTGAGATTTTATTTGAAATTTTGTAACAATTTGTATTAATTGACACAATAAACATTGACTGACTCACTGACTGACTCTATGACTGGAGCAGCAAACCATCTCATGAATGTGCTCATACCAATGGACAAAACAATGGCGCTGGAAGCACACACCTATTAAAGTAGGCCTATCCGCCAAGACTGCGCCGGTCATAGACAGTGCACCAGTGCACGGATAGCAGGCCAGAGCTCCAGGCGTGGAGTTCAAGGCCACTGGGCACTACGTCCCATCACACACAGAAGCACCGCCAGCTTTAGGACACGTCCTCTGAAGGCACGTGAAGTGCGTGTTACCACTCGAGCAGCGCGCCCCAGTCCCTTCGTAGATTCACACCCGGGGCTCCCTGCAGGCGGGCCGCGGGTGTAACATCCGCCAGGAGCTGTGGTATTTCATCACTAATCGACGCTGCTGGTATGAATGAGGTTCTGTAGGCTGCTGAGGCGGGGTTTGGCTCGCGCCGACGGTGCACAGACGCCCATCAGTGTAACCGCTCCTGCCGGCTGCACGTTATGCCAGGGTTGCATTCTGTAGCGTAATTGATTTGCACGTGGATTTTGATGGCTGGAGATTGAAAGCATCATATTCTCCTTTCTTTCCTTCGGTGCTCAGGAGGGATTACTTTAAAATGAGCCCCTTTAATGCCCTCACACCGGCGCCAGACGTAGGAAGCAGGGGTGGAAGCAGCGGCTCGCGCACCTTCTGGCAGTGTTCACTCCGCGCGCTGTCTCGGAGGTCTGTGAGCGCCCGGCACGTGCTGGGGACCGGAGGTATCCTGGGCGGCAAGATAGGTTCATGCAGCCCAGGAAGCCCCGCGTCTCACACATGCAGGACATGACTTTTATAAGTGCAAATACCATCGAAGTCAATCCAGCAGTTCATCCTTCCGAGGTCCATGTATTGACTACCACTAACCCTCATATTGTGATGTGAGACAGGATGGGAAAGCCGTAGCTCACACATTCTGAAAGACCGCTCAGCCATAGAACCCTTGGGGTCAGTACTTTGGGTTATAATGTCTGGAAGCATTACCAACGTTTGCATGATGGATATCACTCAATATTACTGTTGGGGCGCACAGAGGAAAAACAATTCTGGTAGGTGCAGGGGGCAATATCTCATACCAAAATTGACAGCAAATTATCTACTCTAATTGCACAGTTTCAAGGAAACAATCAATAGGGCTCAATAATAGACTCAGACAGTTTCAGATTAATTTTAGTTATTGTATTACAAAATCAAAATGTGTTGCAGATAATAATTTCTTCAGATTTTGTCTAAAATATCAAAATTTGCATTAAAATACCCAACTTTTTGGCACATCTTAAAGGATGGTTATTATTTCACAAAGTTACAACAAGACCTGCTACTTCGTAAGGTAGAAGGTTAAATCGTTAATCTAACAGCTCAAATCCTACAAAGCAAAGGGAAAAATTGAAAATAAAAGTCCTCTAAGGGCGAGTTCATTAGCATAAAGCAAAAATCAAATTGATATTAGTTTTCCGCCAAGAAAATCTCAGTCCATCAGCTACCGATTGTAGCATCGACAAATAATCAAAAACCAAAGAGGATGATTTGTGATACCCAACAATCAATCAGCCTAACATCGTCAGCATCTCATCAAGGAACAGAAAAATATGGCTTTGACCCTCCTTTCGGATTTCTTCTTTTATAAAGTCTTAGATAAGAACCAGTGGCGTAGCATCGCACCACCATCGAAAGATCATCACATGTCCATTTAGCAATAAGTCACCTGAGTCTGTTACCAACATTAGGATGATTCCTATGCTGAGGAACAACAGCTTCAAGAGTCCGCGTCTGCTATCAATGGGAAAAAGAAACAGTCGCAACTTATAGAACAGAAGAAATTTCCTTATTTTCTCTTCCTTTCCGATGGGAATAAATTACAGAACACATTGTAAAAAGTTCAGGAATGTCCATGTGAGGCACAAAAGTACTAAGTTTACAAAGGCAAAATGAACCATTGTATCAATTCGGGGAAAAGGTCAACACTAGAAGAAAGAACATCTTGAAAGGAAGCCTTTAAATTGACTTAATACCATTACAAATCATCAGTAGATGAAAGAAATCATAAGAAAAATATAGAATGTTCACAAATCATTATTACACAGAATTATCTATCGTTAGGAATACCCTATTACTGCAGATTTTCACTATTTTGTGTAAATGTACTTTTTTCTGAATTAATCCTACAAAAATTATTTTAACATATTCAAAAACTACAACATTTCTACTATCAGTCTACAAAGTGTCAAGCTTACATCTCATTGCTATAAGACCCATCACCTATTTTTCTAGCTGGTATATTCACTATGAAAAGCATTTAATTATACAAGGCCACTTCACTTTTTTTATTTTTTAATATCTTTATTAAGATTTTCGCATTTTCCTGAAAGAGTATCAGCACACATACATAACCAAAAAAATCAAACAGAAATGCGAGGTTTGAGAAAAGAGATAAATACACAAAAACAGACCGATAATTAAACAACATAAGAAAAAACCATCAACTCGGTTACAGAGACTCCGATCTGAGCCATTAACAGAAAACACATTTCATAGAGCACAGACATTTTTTTGATTTACTTTGACTAATTTATACTAGCATCAAGTTACGTTTCCCCCCAGGTTGGCTTTAATTATTCTGGTTCCTTCCATTTTGTTGTCCGGAAACCCAAATGCGCTGACCCAACAGCTTCAATTTCTTTCCCTTTCTTTCATAAATTGCTCTCTCCATTGCATATATAGAAAGTAAACGAGCCACCAATTGCTGGAAAGTAGGGGGGAGAGGGTCTAACAAAGCTGAGGAAATTTTAATCCTCAAAACAGCCATCACAACAAAGAGAATCGATAAGCTATCTCATTTTGGGTCGTACTGCTTATTCCTAGCAAGATTAGTTCAGGGTTTAATTTAATTTTTACCCCAATCTAGGTATTCCATAATTGAGTCCAACAGCCCCTGTAGACGAGGGCAAGATGCAAACATATGCACCAGATCTGCATCCACCCCCCCACACCTAGGACATATAATCCTTGATAACCCGCCCCACTGTGCTATTCTGGCCGGCGTGTAGTACGAAGAAAATGTTGTGCCTGAAGCCCAGCAGAGCACAAGACCAACTGACTCAGATCTAAAGATATCGAAAGTGCACCAGGAGCGCGCCCACACGCTCAGCCCATTGAGCCTCGTGTTTAGTTAAATCATCTTGTTTTAAATGTATCAGTTCTGCATATACCGACTTGATAACCCCCTTAATCCTGCATTGCATAATGTCAATATTACATTACTATCAAACTCACTGTCCCCCCCAAATTGTTTACCAAAAAAGCTGCGGAGCTGTAAATACTTAAAGAAATTGCTTTTCTCCAAACCAAACTCCATCTGTATATCGTTGAATTGGCGAAACCCTTCTACCCCGATTAAGTCCCCAGCCTTTCGAATGCCCTTAACATCCCATCCTGCAATAATCTCATCAGAGAAAATTTGCGGGAATGTGGGTTTTTTATATAACACCGTATAGTGGTTGAGTCTCCCCAGACCAATCTTCTTTCTTTTTTAACGCACCCCAGATCTTGAAAGCAGCTATCAGCATCTTGAATTTTGTTCTTTTGTAGTAACTGGGCTCTGAGAATTTAAAAAAACACCTCTCTGCATTTTCGCCCAGTAGCAATTTATAGACATCCGGGAGATGGTTTTCCCCTTCCATGTCCACGGGACATAACCCTACCAATATCCCCATATATTGCTAGGCAGCCGCCCAGTAGTAGCTTCTAAAATCAGGAACCGAACCCCGCCCCTTGTCCCGTGATAAAGACATAAACCGAAGTGCCCGCCTAGTTTTGCCGTGTGCCCAGATAAACCGATTAACTAAACCTTCTAAATTAATAAACCAGGATTTTTGGAATTCCAGTGGGATTGCCCTAATATAAATATAGAGTTTTTGGTAAAAAAAAATCCTCTTAATGACGTTACATCGTCCCACGAGAGACAGATGGAGGTTATTCAATCTGTCTAAATCCAACCTCGCCTTCCTAGTTACTGGTTCCATATTTTCAGCCACTAGCGTTCCTAAGTCTGAAGTAACCTGTATACTAAGACATACTGCCCAGTCTGTGACAAGGGGATCTTCAAAATTAACCGACCGCTTCTTTATTACTTAGGGTCTTAGATCTATTGAGTGCATACCCAGTGAATGTACCAAACTCTAGTGCAAGTGACTTGACCGCTTCCAAAGCCAAATGTGGATCTGCGGTGACTATGGCCACATCATCGGTGTAGGCGAGAACATTAGTTTCGATCCCCTGACTGACAACTGGGCAGATTCCGTTATTAGCCATAAATATTCGTATTAGGGGGTCCATATAAATAGCAAATAACAGAGGGGAGGATGGGAAACCCTGCTGCGTTCCCCTCTGTATATTAAAAGGGAGGGTGTAATTGCCATTAGCCTTTAATCGAGCTGTGGGGGCCCTATTAAACACTTGGACAGATTTAATAAACCCCTCCCCCAGCCTACACCATTTCACAGCCTCCCAGAGAAAGTCCCAGGAGACCCTATTGAATGCCTTTTCAGCATCTAATAGCAAGACGGCCATAAGGTCTCCTGAGATCTCCGTTGTGTCAAAAAGCGTAATCACCCACCGTATGTGTTGCCTTGTTCCGTGACCCATAATAAACCCATGCTGACAAGGGTGAATAGTTTTTTTTTAAATGCCATTTAGTCGCGTGGCCAAAATTTTAGAATTTTTTTTTACATCGCTATTTGGTACGGTGATTGGCTCGTTTGTCTTTTTTTTTAAAACGACGATGTCTGCCCCGCCCACGATTCAGGTGCCACCCCCCCATTTGGGCTAGTAACATAACCTCTATTAAATCCGGTTTAATAGTGTCTTTAAAAATCTGGTAAAACTCCAGCGGGATCTGATCAGGGATAACGGCTTTTCCAGAGGGCAAATCTTGCAGGGCACCCATTATTTCATCTTGAGAAAACGCCCTCTCAAGTTCCTCCCTGTCTATGGGATGTACCTTCTGGGTAGGTACTTTGTCTAAGTATTCACGAATACCCTCAGACTCCGCGACTGAGCCACAAGTATGTAGCTGGTGATAAAAAAGCCTGAAAGTCTCCCGAATACCCGCTGCATCAGTAAAAACTCTCCAGCCGGCGACATAGATTTCAGAGATCTTACCGGCTGACGCTTTTTGCCTAGCTCTTATGGCCGGAGTATGTCCCACCCACTCATTACATTCGTAACAGTGCTTTTTTTAGACATGTAGATCTCAGCTGCTTTTTTAACATAGTGGTCCAATCAAGGAATTTGTAAAGCGCACTACATACCCGTGAGGGTCTCAAGTCGCTGGGGAAGGGGGGACGCCGCTACTGATCAAAGAGCCAGGTCTTGAGAAGTCTTCTGAAGGTCAGCAAGTCTTGGATTTGTCGAAGGTTGGTGGGGAGAGTGTTCCAGATTTGGCGGCGAGGTGGGAGAAGGATCTGCCGCCGGCGGTTGTTTTCCAGAAGCCTGGGAGGACTGTGGCGAGGGCGTGGCCGGCTGAGTGGAGGCTGCGGGTGGGGGTGTAGAAGCTGAGTCGTTCGTTGAGGTATGCTGGTCCGGCGTTGTGTAGGGCTTTGTGTGCGTGGATGAGGAGTTTGAAGGTTATCCTCTTGTTGATGGGGAGCCAGTGTAGGTCTCTCAGGTGGGGGGTGATGTGGCTGTGTCGGGGGATGTCAAGGACCAGTCGTGCCGAGGCGTTCTGGATGTGTTGCAGCCGTCTCAGGAGCTTGACTGTTGTTCCTGCGTGGAGGGTGTTTCCGTAGTCCAGCCTGCTGGTGACGAGGGCCTGGGTGGCTGTTTTTCTTGTTTCGGAGGGGATACACTTGAAGATCCTGCGGAGCATTCGGAGGGTGTTGAAGCAGGATGCAGAAAAGGCATTGACCTGCTTGGTCATGGAGAGGGTGGAGTCGAGGATGACCCCCAGGTTGCGTGCGTGGTTCGTGGGTGCTGGGGCTGTTCCCAGCGAGGTGGGCCACCAGGAGTCGTCTCAGGCTGAGGGGGTGGATCCGAGGATGAGGACCTCCGTCTTGTCAGAATTCAGCTTCAGCCTGCTGTCCTTCATCCATTCGGCGACAGCCTTCATTCCCCTGTTGAAGGACTGGGTACTTTAAGACCCAGCGGTGCCAGGGGACAACACCTGAAACCTTCGTGGGTTACCTGTTCCGGCGTACGAATGACAGAGACACGGGACACTTCCTTGGGCGTCAAAGATTCAAGGGTTTATTTACTGCAGGGAACACAGAAGTCACGACAAGTACAACACGTGCAACTTGGGGAGACTGCTTCAAATTGGTTCTGTGGATCGCTCCTTTTATACAGAATTTACCCATAGGACAACATGACACACAAAGGTTTACAACCCGGTTCCCATAATTATCCCCCAGAGGGGTCGCTTTGGTCACTTTGATACACACAACGTCCGGAACATAAGTGCGGAAACATTTGGCGGTTCCCAACTGTAAAAACCCATCTTCCCAACATTAGTGCATTCCAATCGGCAGTAAAACAGATCGAAATAGGAACAAAGACAGGTGCAGAGGAAGACGGGGACAGTGGGGAAATCGGAAAGGGTGTAAAAGGGGAGGTATCGGGAAACATGAGATACAGGCATCAAAGGGACGTGCCTAATGAGATGCACGGCTGAGACAATAAGTCCGTGCGGCAAGATGAGCCTCGAGCGGCGCCATCTGCCTTACAGTATCATCCCCCTCGTCATAAAGACACTTACAAAGAACATGTGTCTTCCGCAAATATCTTGGGAGTCCCAGGGTCGCGAAGCGGACAACGTCCGTTCGCTGGCTACTTGAGGGCAAGAGACAAAATGGATGCCGTATCTAAGATGGAACCCGTGGGTACAGATGAAAAACCCACATAACAAACGAACGGTTTAAGTTAGCACAGCGAAACTGCGCACACTTACCAAACTCGTCATTTGCGGTTCGCAGATACCAGACTCGACCATATTCGTGCGAGTCGAAAACACCACTTACAATTGTCACGGAACCTCAGACGCTCCTTTTGCCCTCATGTAGGCAAGCACTAGTCAGATTCGATATTCATCAGACCATCGAGATGTTGTTGTAGCATAGCTCTGTCCAACCGAGTCCCCTTGGCAACAGGTGGCTGTCTCATACACGTTGTAGCACAGAGGCCACATAAGGCAGGACCGCACTGCACACAAAGGCAACACGTGAACAGGAACGCCACAACGACTCCGATGATCATCAGAATCTTCCAACCCCAAGTCGACATCAGGCCCCAAAACCACCCAAGTAGCGTCCAATCCCCTACATCCACGTGTATGGATTCGGAGATCTTATGCAACTTCGAGATGGCTTGATAGACAGTTGGAGCGTTATCTGGAATGAAAATGCAGCAGCTCGAATGGATCACCTTACATACCCCACCTCGATCTGCTAAGATGACATCTAAAACCATACGGTTTTGTAACGTCATAAGCCTATCCGCCTGAAGTTCAGTGGTGATATTACCAAGGGCACTGGCAGTAATATTAGCTGTCGATTCTACCACTCGAGTCAACTGTCTCAGGTTCCTACTATTAACCATAGGTCCCCAAAACGGGAGGAAACCCTTGAAAAAGTCTCCTGCCTCTTGACCGGCAGTATCCTCTTCGCTAATTACGCCTCTCACAACTCTAGTCTTGTGATAATCTGCATCTACAGTGAACGTCGGAGGCAACAAGTTTGCGATAAAACATGAGCCCATGAAGTCAGAGGGCAACCATGCATGTGCACGATCATGACAGATAAAGTATGTACCCTTGGCAGCCAAAAACACAGGGGACGAGACCATCGGTAGAATGTAATTTTCAGTGCAAGCACTCTCTCCAAGTCGGGCTTTCGATCTTCGGCCACGACCTATTAGACAAAAATTACCAATGTGGGGTACGACCCATATCGGAGGCGAGCTTTTAAGCTGTTTTTCACCAGTGAACACACTATATTCGCCTCTACTTAGGACCCTATAGGCTTGTACCTCTTCTTCAGGAATCAGCGAGGGATCATAGATATCGCTATCTAAATCCTCTATTGCTATAGACAAAGGTTTTTGGTACGAGGTAGGACCAGAGTAGGGGGAACGTGGTTCTCGAATGGGGTGGAAACCCAGTGCGCTTCGAAACATTGTTTGAAATGCTCGAGCAGACCCTTGGGAACTATACGGTAACACCAGATATGGAATTCCCTTATCCGTAGTATGTGGCATCAACCCACACACCCAACAATTAGTAGTGTTAACCACTAACTGATGCTGGTGAAGGAGCTGAATAAAGGAATTGTTGCGGAATTCTGCACGTCTAGCCTGCTCGTGTTCAGGTAAGATATGAAAAGAATGAGGAGATGCAGTGGAGGTAAGTTTAGGGTCAGGGGTAGGAGTAGGTATATCAGAAGGTAAGAAGTAAAACATCGTGTAATACACCCCACCCGCCAGTAATGCAGAAACAGTCAAAAACAATACAAATATTTGGAATTTAAAGCATTTGGTACGACTGAGTTGCCGCAGCTTGAATCTTTGCTCTTGAGCTCCTTCCAAGTCCGTCAGCTTCGAAAATGTCATTCCCTATGACCGTCCGCAACGTTTCTTGACGCACTTCGTTCTGTGTAGCAGTAGTCAATCCCTAGGAGTTCCCAGGAACCGACGGTCTTTAACCTAGTGTCAAGACCTACTAACCAGAAGGAAGTACGCGCGCGGCCCTACGGTCTTTATTTCACAAATATATATATATATATGCGAAAACAATGTCTCTCAGCTGTGGAAGCAAAAATATGAGGAACGAAACTCAATGAATATATATACAAAATAATTACAGTAATACGAGTGTTCAAACTGATCGTGGAAAACGGGATAATGCAATTGTCAGGGGACAGAACAGGATCTTTTATTAGTCTCTGGTGCTAGATCGCAAAAAGTATCGGGTTTTCCCAGGACGTGTCTGTTCGTCAAACAAAGGATCGGTTGAAGGGACAACGTCCTGTTGATCAGCTGAATGTTCTGGTCTTGAGTCTTTTGCTGTCAAATGTTCAACAATGTCTTTCTGCTGCGCTGAGGATTCTCCGACAGGTTGTGCGTCACTGAAAGGTACAAACGCCGGCAATCCTTCGGTTTCAGTTGATGCAATGCCTTTCCTCACCCACGAGTCTGCTGGCAACGGGATAGGGACTTTCTTCGTGTGGGTGGCGTGCACCCAATTCTTCCGCCCCTCAAGACGAACTGCAGTTCTCGTGGCAAGGAGGACCTGGTAGGGTCCAGTGAACCTCGGGTCCAAGTTGGTCTTGCGCGAAAAGTTGCGCGTCACCACCCAATCTCCGGGCTGGAGCTGGTGGCCTGGACCCTCCGTCTGCGTCGGCAATGCTTCGTGAACCTGTTGGTGAATTAACCTCAGTTTAGCAGTCAAGTCATGAAGATAATCGATCAACATTGGATACTCAAGATCACAGAAAATACCCGGTCTAGGGACCCCCCAAACATTAGCAGGACGACCGAACACTATTTCATAGGGACTGAGCCCTACTCGGGAGTGTACAGTTGCCCTTGTTGACAGTAATGCTAGGGGTAAAGCGTCAGGCCACGAGAGACCAGTCGTAGCCTGAATCTTTGCTAGTTTTAGTTTAAGAGTGCCGTTATACCCTTCAACCAAACCAGCTGACTGGGGATGATTGGCGCTATGGAATTTCTGATTAATTCCAAGGCCCTTACACACACTCTTCATCACACTACCCACAAACTCACTTCCGTTATCTGACCACACGACTCTAGGCATTCCATACCGAGGAAAATATTCCTTCAGTAGGATTTTCGCAGTAGACAAAGCAGTATTGTCTTTGAGAGGATAAGCCTCGATCCATCGGGAGAATGCGCAAACCACAACTAAGACGTATTTCAGGTTATTGCATCGCTCCATATGGATGAAGTCCAATTGGATCACTTCAAAGGGACATGAAGGGGGAGCAAAACTGCCAGTAGGAGTTGGGGTTCCCTTACCAGGATTGTACAACATACATACCATACAATTCTTAACCAAGCGTTCAGCACATTTCGTAATACCATCATTCTTCCACACAGGAGACAGTAACTTATAAATACCTTTCGCACTAATATGTGCTACCCCATGCGCCATAGTCACAACAGCCAACACATACGCATCCGGTAACATCCATCTTTTCTGATCAGACAAATCAATCCAACAACCATTCGTATCCAACTTTCCCGTACTTTCTTTCCACTTCGTCTTTTCAGTCTCGGTGGCCTCATTCTGAATTGCTTTCACACTCTCGATAGTGTCCTCACACATACTTGATTCTGTGGGCCACCTAACCGAGCTCGTCACATACATTCGTGTGCTAAGGTTCCGGGCAGTCTCCTTAGCAGTCTCATCCGCAAAAGCATTACCACGACCAACATCATCCGTCACCTTACGATGTGCACTACATTTAACAATTGCCACTTGTTTAGGCAACGTAAGCGCATCCAAAAGATCATTCACAAGCTGACCATGCTGAATCTTCGTACCATGCGATGTTAGAATCGTCCTTGCGACGATCCACGTTGATCAAAACAATTATCGGAGTTGGATGAATTACCCGAGCGATCATTCTGAGCACCACGACCTCTGCCACGTGGAGCCTGCTGCGAACCACCACGACCTCCCCTAGATGGATTACTACTATTACGTTCATTTAGAACAGGACAATTGAATTTGATATGTCCCTCCTGTCTACAATAAGCACATTGATTGTACCCTAACGAGGATCTTTGGGAGGAAGAGTCATCGCGAGAATGTGATCGGTTCGATTGCGGCTGCGATCGATTTTGTTGCGAAGTGATCTGATTAGAACGTGGAGGATACGCTTGCTGAAGCAACACTTTAGTTTTAAGCTCTTTCGTCTTTTTATCAACACGGTCGTTCTCTTCTTTCTCTCTGTTCTCATAATATTGTGCCGTGGCCAATATCTGAGCTGAAGTAGAAACGGCCCATGCACTTTCTGAATTCTTCAATTTATTGCTCAAATCGGGCAGTAAGTTCGAAACGAATTTATCTACGAACAACCTTTGACCACCCTCAGTGCCCATATCCTGACCACTATGATCAATGAATGACTCCTCAAACCTAGTAAAGTAGTCGGAAACACTCTCGTCCTTCTTTTGCTTACAAGCTGACAATTTGTCCCAGTTCACCCTCATAGCTGGCATAAGAGTTTTCATTAATGTTATAATTCTTTGAGGAAGGTCAACAATCAGCTGGTCGGGTTTAGCAGCAGCCGTTTGTCCGGCATCTGCCGCTACAATGGCAGCCCAAGCACCACCTAATTCATTCGGATGGTTTTCATGACGAATCTTAGCCCATACCGGTTGCGGTACGACATTGCCGAACAACATATCAATATCGGCAAGATTCATTACCGTAGCATCTACGAGCTGCGATAATTCTTTGTAGTACCCTGTAGGATTCTTGCGTGGGTCAGGCAAAGATTGCTTCACCTGCAATACTTCCGAGCGTTTCCATGGGAGATGTATCCATACTCTTTGGAAGAAAGGCAAAATCGGGGGGTTTGCTGCAGGATTACCTGGCATCCACACTGGTGGAACTTCTCGCATAGGAAACTGACCAGACTCGTCTGGCTGTCTTTCAATATCCTCAACAAACAAGGCTTGAGGTATAGGAGTGGGACGAAAAGATAGCAACCGTTCAACGGCTCGTCGAACGTTGGTATCCACTATCAGTCCAGCCGAAAACTGAAGCTGTAAATCAGACAACGCGGTCAGCACCTCGTCAGGTGCGTCGGCCGATATCTGATCACGAAGGACCTTGCACATTTCCTCGAATACAAATCTCTGGGTTGGTATATTGAACTGACAAAACGTGTCGAGTACAATACGGGGTGGATTTCTAAGGGGGTGCGTCATCCAACCCATCGCCATATTATATAGCGAAGCACGTTCCCTATTACCTGGAAGCTGGCTACGTCTCTGAGGACCATCTGAACCAGCGGACCCAAGAACAGGTCCGAGCGTATGAAAGAAGCTAGCCGCAAGAGGAGAATTACGACTACGAGTAGAGGGAGAAGTATAGGACACAGGACTAACAAGTGAAGGAGTAGAAACAGAAGCAACAGCAGGAGTTAACAGAGCAGGAGCAGTAGCATGAGCAGGAGTATGTGGAAGCGGAGGAGCAGTAGGGATAGCAACAGACAAAGAAGCAGGAACAGTCGGAAAAACGGGTGCAGGTTGAGGAACAGGCGGAGGAAGAATAGGTGCAGGAACAGGTACAGGGGGAATCACAGGGGCTGTGGTACCCTGTACGTACGGAGGTGGCGACTTCATAAGATAGGACATTAAGGAATCCTCAACTGGCTCATCCTTCTTTTCCGACTCCGTAGGCAAAGTAGGATAGCATTTATCTATAGTCATACGCTGTAATCTGTCAAACACTTCCTTTTCCCTAATCTCCTTATCATGCTGAAACTGCTCTGCTTTCTTTACAATGGTACCAGCACTATCTCTCTGATTTCGCTTAGTCTGTCTGATTTCTTTCTGTCGGGCTTCTTTGCGCCACAACCGAAAGGCATCAAACATGGCCGGCCTTGACTTTTTCGCAAACAATTTTACCTCTAGATTATCTAAGATCGGGGCCTCGAAGCTACCATGTGGTGGCCAACGAAGGTCACCATCTTTCTTTGTGTATTTGATCCAGTATTCATTAAAGGTAATCGGGCCTAGCCCATGTTTACTGTACAGTTCATAAGTCGGGGTTCCAACCGGAGGTATCGGACACGAGTCCTCCAGTCGGGAATCCGTACCACAAGGTCTGAAACAACTAAACAAAGTACTGCGACCGGGCATCTTGCACACTAGCCGAGTTTCACAAACTTCAAGGGTTACGGGATTTACCAAGTCCCAGCAAAGAACAAAACCCTCGGTTTTTGGCGGCTGCAGTCGTCAAATAACACAACAAAGTACGCTAGCAAAGTGTCACCGACAAAAACACTCACACAGCGTTAACAACAAAAACACCCGCTAAAGTGTCAACAACTAAGGACTCTGGGAGCGACCCACAAATACTTAACTCAAAGATCGATGGCGTCACCAGGAAGGCCCGTCAATCGTCTCGCTATACCAAGGTCTACGCCAGGCGCCAAAACAGGTCTACAGTCAGGGCAGCAGTCCGTCGCAGCCGTCAGGAGGCGGGAATCTTCGCGGAAAAGTCTTCGGGCCACTTGTTTCGACAACAGGATCGATGAAGCGGAGTGCACTTTCCCTCGGAGATTTCACACGAAGTTCCTCACGATCGTCGGGCTTGGACCGGTACCACTGATGCAGCCCCACGTTGGGAGCCAACTGAAGGACTGGGTACTTTAAGACCCAGCGGTGCCAGGGGACAACACCTGAAACCTTCGTGGGTTACCTGTTCCGGCGTACGAATGACAGAGACACGGGACACTTCCTTGGGCGTCAAAGATTCAAGGGTTTATTTACTGCAGGGAACACAGAAGTCACGACAAGTACAACACGTGCAACTTGGGGAGACTGCTTCAAATTGGTTCTGTGGATCGCTCCTTTTATACAGAATTTACCCATAGGACAACATGACACACAAAGGTTTACAACCCGGTTCCCATAATTATCCCCCAGAGGGGTCGCTTTGGTCACTTTGATACACACAACGTCCGGAACATAAGTGCGGAAACATTTGGCGGTTCCCAACTGTAAAAACCCATCTTCCCAACATTAGTGCATTCCAATCGGCAGTAAAACAGATCGAAATAGGAACAAAGACAGGTGCAGAGGAAGACGGGGACAGTGGGGAAATCGGAAAGGGTGTAAAAGGGGAGGTATCGGGAAACATGAGATACAGGCATCAAAAGGACGTGCCTAATGAGATGCACGGCTGAGACAATAAGTCCGTGCGTCAAGATGAGCCTCGAGCGGCGCCATCTGCCTTACAGTATCATCCCCCTCGTCATAAAGACACTTACAAAGAACATGTGTCTTCCGCAAATATCTTGGGAGTCCCAGGGTCGCGAAGCGGACAACGTCCGTTCGCTGGCTACTTGAGGGCAAGAGACAAAATGGATGCCGTATCTAAGATGGAACCCGTGGGTACAGATGAAAAACCCACATAACAAACGAACGGTTTAAGTTAGCACAGCGAAACTGCGCACACTTACCAAACTCGTCATTTGCGGTTCGCAGATACCAGACTCGACCATATTCGTGCGAGTCGAAAACACCACTTACAATTGTCACGGAACCTCACTGTGGAGGTTGGCTTTGGCGGTGGGAGGGTCTTCGGTGAGGGAGATGATCAGTTGGGTGTCATCAGCATAGGAGATGATGTTGAGGCTGTGCTGGCGGGTGATGTGAGCTAGTAGAGCCATGTAGATATTGAACAGCATTGGGCTGCGAGAGGATCCTTGCGGTACACCGCAGATGATCTCGGTGGTCTTGGAGCGGAAAGGTGGGAGGCTGACGCTCTGTGTTCTGCTGGACAGGAAGGATGTGGTCCAGGCCAGGGCCTCCTCTTGGATTCCAGCATCGTTGAGGCGCGCTGTTAGGGTGCGGTGGCAGACCATTTCGAAGGGGGCTGAGAGGTCCAGGAGGATGAGGGCGGCTGTTTCTCTTTGTCCATTAGGGTCCTGATGTCGTCGGTGGCAGCGATGAGGGCGGGTTCGGTGCTGTGGTTGCTGCGGAAGCCTGACTGGGATGGGTCCAGGATGTTGTTGTCTTCGAGGTATCAGGTCATTTGTCTGATGACAATTTTCTCTATGACTTTCGCCGGGAACGGGAGCATGGAGATGGGCCGGAAGTTCTTGAGGTCCTTGGGGTCCGCCTTGGGTTTCTTCAGTAAGGCGTTAATCTTGGCGTGCTTCCAGCTTTCCGGGAAGGTTTCTGTCTCGAAGGAGATGTTGATCGTTTTTTCGGAGATGGGGGGCGATGGCTGTGCTGGCTTTGTTGAAAATGTGATGTGGGCATAGGTCAGATGGGGATCCGGAGTGGATGGAATTCATGGCTGACGTTGGACCAGGCGGCTGGTGCGCATG
>NW_028252934.1:0-100396 GCF_964263255.1 Lissotriton vulgaris
GACAAGCTATGGGCCCTTGTCCCCTATTTCGACTGTTTAAAGCATTATAAGTAGAGAGAGGAACCCCTTGAAGTAGACAAGGGAATTGGGGTGTTAGGCCTAGATCAAACAAAATGATTCCCTTGGGACGTGTACAGGTGAAGCCAAGATTTAGCTATAACACAATTAAATATAAACTCACAAGCTAAAAAATAATCAAAATATGAATTACATAACAATTTATTGAAACAATAAAAAACAATTTACAATTTCACAAAGGGGGAATGCTAAAAAACAGTTAAAATTTAACTAATACTGTGAAATTTTGTGACCAGCACAAAATAGAGGACAGACAAAACTTAAGTGTAAAACATACAAATTGGAAATTACAAAGCGTACATTCAAAATTAATATTTCAACACTCCCTGGTTTTATAACCTCACAATCGTATATAAACCGGGGAGGAAAGGACATGAATTGTACAAAGACTTGCGTCGACGCGTTTCGGTGGTTTTGCGTATTTTGTGTGCCACCTTTATCAAGACTATTATTTCGAATCTGTCGTTTTACTGGATCCTTATAGGTGTCCTGTATCCTCTGGTGGGATTCCTAGTTATTTGAAAGAGATAAAATACTTTCAGGATTGAATGAGGTTGTTCTTATTAGGCGGTTTCCATCTTTAGATTTCCTTTGAGTATCCTATCCCTTAAGGATTAGAAAACTTTTAAAATCAGTCTATCTTCAGGCACTTCTATGCCACCGCTTCTCCGCTGTTCTTGGTCTATGGCGGAGATGGAGTTCAATGGCGATTTGATCCAATGGCCAGAGCGAATCTCTCTATTGTAGCGGAACAAATCTCGCTGTAGAGGGGGTTGTGATGGCGCAGCAAGCTGCCTTTACTTTTCAGAGCGCTGGGGTAATTTCTTAAATTGGTATTCTTATATCCCCTGCTCTAGCGGTAACGTCTAGTTGCATCGGGTCTTCTTGTTGGAATGAAAGATCGCTCTGAAAAGTAAAGGCAGCTTGCTGCGCCATCACAACCCCCTCTACAGCGAGATTTTTTCCGCTACAATAGAGAGATTCGCTCTGGCCATTGGATCAAATCGCCATTGAACTCCATCTCCGCCATAGGCCAAGAACAGGGGAGAAGCAGTGGCATAGAAGTGCCTGAAGATAGACTGATTTTAAAAGTTTTCTAATCCTTAAGGGATAGGATACTCAAAGGAAATCTAAAGATGGAAACCGCCTAATAAGAACAACCTCATTCAATCCTGAAAGTATTTTATCTCTTTCAAATAACTAGGAATCCCACCAGAGGATACAGGACACCTATAAGGATCCAGTAAAACGACAGACAACGAAATAATAGTCTTGATAAAGGTGGCACACAAAATACGAAAACCACCGAAACGCGTCAACGCAAGTCTTTGTACAATTCATGTCCTTTCCTCCCCGGTTTATATACGATTGTGAGGTTATAAAACCAGGGAGTGTTGAAATATTAATTTTGAATGTACTCTTTGTAATTTCCAATTTGTATGTTTTACACTTAAGTTTTGTCTGTCCTCTATTTTGTGCTGGTCACAAAATTTCACAGTATTAGTTAAATTTTAACTGTTTTTTAGCATTCCCCCTTTGTGAAATTGTAAATTGTTTTTTATTGTTTCAATAAATTGTTATGTAATTCATATTTTGATTATTTTTTAGCTTGTGAGTTTATATTTAATTGTGTTATAGCTAAATCTTGGCTTCACCTGTTCACGTCCCAAGGGAATCATTTTGTTTGATCTAGACTGTTTAAAGCATACATAAAAACAGGATGCACTCCAATATACCAAAAAAATACAATACTCTTCTAGTTTTACTCCTGCTGCTATGTTGAGATTAGGGCCTAGATGTATCAAGCCTTTTGCGACTCGTTAAGGCCGAAATTCGCAGAATTTCGGCCTTAAGGAATCGCAAACGGACATTTAGCATCTTTTGGGATGTATCAGAAATTAGCAAAATAAGGAATCGCAAAAAATTGCGATTCCTTATTTTGCTTATGCATTTAAGGAATCGCAATTTTGCGATTCCTTAAATGGCATGTATGAAACTTTCTAAAATTGCGAATTCGGCTTAAAGGAATCGCAAATTAACACCAATTTGAGGTTCGTGTTAATTTGCGAAATCCTTTTAAAAAACAAAATATGACTATTTTGAAGGTGGCATGTGACACACATACATGCCCATAGGGCATGTATGTGTGCCATATGCACACACACATGTAAGTTTCAGGGGTGCAGCAGGGTGTCCATGAGACACCCCTGCACCCTTGAAATAATTCTCAAATTGCGATTAGCAAATTGCGAATTCGCAATTTGAGAATTACTGCACAATCATTCCTATAGGAATGCATGGGGAATTATTCCTTATTTGCGAATTCGCAAAATGCGAATTCGCAAATAAAGATAAATAAAGAATCGCAAAAAAATGCAATTTTTTACATACATTCCATTTTGCGAATTCTAAATAGCGATTCGCAAAAAATCGCTATTTAAGATTCGCAAAAAGGAATCTTGATACATCTAGGCCTATATTCTTAAATGCACTGCAAGCTTTTCTTTTTCAACCGTAACTGCTGTTCACTGAGAGAAGACTTCTGTGCTTTGGTTGTTGTATTGACTTTGCTGCTTCAACTTTAATACCCCCAACTGCATGAGCTGGTGATCAAGTGCCGCAACCTATCCATGATAGTCAAAGGGACTGCAATGCCGAATTTCACATAAGTAGAGCTCTCCTGTTTCCCAGGTGCACGTGTGAGCAGCTCATCTAGTCCTGGATGAGCTACCCTCTGGCATACGGTAGTCCTGGTTTTATATTGAGCCATTCAGTACTATACAGAGCAGAATGCAACGGCAAAACAAGCACAGGTAAAGCCAATAGTTGTCACCTATGCAAAATATATTGGCTTTGTTGATGTTTTTATTAAAGGATTATGATGCGTTAAATGCTGTTGTTTCATAGCTCTGTTTTTTAATTGAAGCCATTTTGCCATGCTTCTATGCACCATGTTAAAAAAAACTTGACAAAGCCAATAGATCACGCACAGGCTCAACCTATTGAATTTGTCAATGCTTGTTGTACTTGAAGGAGAGCCTTCCAGTACAAAAAACTATTGCTCAGCATGATTTCAAAGTACGAAAAACTAGGAAGAACTAAAGCATTTTTCTCGTTACGCCTGCCTGGAGGAGGCATAAGGTTGTGGTGCACATCCTTGCCTAAGAATGTTTGTAGATCAGGCTTTGCGTCAAAACCCATGGGTTGTTGATTGGGAAAGCCCCTATATCACCCATCAATTGCCACCTTGACACAAAATAACGCAAAGAAGAGCCAAGTGCATCGTTTTGTTACTTTGGGAACTATCCTGGATAGTAAATCCCAGCATAACATTTTACTTTGGGTTTGCGTTACAAAAGTAATAGAAACTTGGTTTTAAGGCTTAGGTACACTTAGCCTTAGGGCCTGGTTTTGAGTGTGGTAAACGGAATATTCTCCATCAGGGTAAAAGAATAAAGTACTCCTTCGCCCTCAGGGATTACCTGCCCGCCAAATTTAGAGAAGTCTGCCGACCCAGCAGACATTTCTTGCATTTATGAGAACTGTCGTCAAAAGGGTTCCTGTAAATGCATTGGAAGTGTGCCATATGGCTCTGTCAACAAAGCAGAGCACACTTTCAATTTCATTTTTTTAATTTAAAAAACAAAACCGCGGGGGCGTGGCTTCGAGGGCGAAGATGGCGGACGCGGCTCTGTAGAGCTCCTGCCGGCCCGACATTTATCCGCCTAATTATCCTGGCCCTGAACCCTTTACTCCCTTTGCTGTAGTGGAGATGACTGCTGGTGACCGGGGGTGCCCGTTGGTGTGGTCGCTGGGGCCCCGGACCGCGTCTGGAGCAGCTTTTGGTGGCGGTGCCCGCTGGGCCTGCTCACTGCGTGGTGAGCCGGGACCTCGATTTTTGCCCCACCCGCCGGCTGGCTCTGGGCGCCGGGCGGACTGCCTGCGGCTGAGCCCGTGTGACTGATGCTGAGTCGCCTGAAGAGAGACGACGGTGCACCCTGCCGCTGATACATCCTGCGGAGCGGCAACCTTGTGAGACGACTGCACGGATCCGGAGGTCGCTCAGTATCTACTTGTCTGCCGGTGGCGAGGTGCTTGCGGAGTCGACGGTGTCCCGCCGGCTGGAGTAGGTGGACTGGCTGTGCCGAATCGGCGGCCTTGACTCTGGGCCCGAGATTGGCAGCAACTGCACCTTGAAGGAGCGGCATTGCCCGGGGTGCCTGCTTGTCACTTGGCGTGCTGGTGGCAGGTGGGTGACACGCGGCCTGGTGTGACCCGGATACCCCGGCCTGGGCCCGAGTGGTGGACAATCTTGCTGTGCGAACCCCTGTCCGGGTGTGTGTCGCCTTGTGGCCTCTGCCGGAGCCATGACTAGAGGCGGGGGTGGCACGACCGCCACCAAGCAGGGGCCCATCGATAAGTTCACTGGCCCCGGAGGAGGTGCCGGGACTGCTGGAGGAGGCCAGAGTGCCGGGCCGGACAACGCGGCATTGATGGCGGCCATTACGCAGTCCCGCGACATGTTGGATGCAAAGATTGGCGCGGTCGGTGCCGATGTGATGCTGCTGCGCCAAGATCTCCGCAACGCGGTCGCCCGCATCACCGAAACAGAGACCAGGGTCACAGAAGTGGAAGGAGATGTTGGCACCCTTAAGAAGAAAGTGGTGGACATGAAGAGGATTCAGAAGGGCCTGGCGCTTCGCGTGGAGGATGCAGAGGGGCGGGCGCGACGGAATAACCTGCGTTTTGTCGGTTTTCCGGAGGATTGTGAAAAAGGGCCCATGGATGCCTTCCTGGCACGATGGTTGGAGGGCTGGCTCCCCCCGATCACCCTGTCGCGCTGCTTTGTGGTGGAGCGCGCACACAGAGCCCTAACGCAGAAACCACCGGCGGGGGAGCGGCCTCGCCCGATCATCGCCAAAATCCTGACCTTCCATGACAGGGACGTTATACTCCGGGAAGCACGGCTCAAAGACACCTTGCTGTACGACAACCACAAGATTATGATTTTCCCGGACTACACCAAGCAGGTCCAGCAGCAGCGACACTCATTCCTGGCGGCGAAGGCCAAGCTGCATGGCCTAAAAATCCAGTACTCGCTGCTTTATCCGGCCCGCCTTCGGGTGATCTTCAATTCCAAGACTCACTTCTTCGACTCGCCGGAGGCCGTCTTCCAGTGTACCGACGAGACGGTCAGGCTCCGACCAAACGCCCATCCAGGGCTGAATTCCGGGCCCTCGCGCAGCTCATCCCAAGAACGGAGCGACCCGCCCGGTAAAGGAAAGCGACATCGGAAGTCCCGCTCGCGACGGAGGTCCTTGTCCCGAGACCCCCTTTTGGGGGACACACAGCCCGATACGGACCAATCTGGCAAGGAATCCTGATCATCGTACGATATGGACGTTTACTGATTCCCTTTGATCCGTGGCTGTACATTGCGGCAGCCTGAACTTGGATGGTGGAGCAGACATTGACTGGTGCAGTATAGACTTATGTTTTGGCAGTGTCTGGGGCCCTCGAGGGCTGGTATATATATGTGGTGCCTTGCTTTTGTACCGGATGCTTGTGGGATTGGGGTTCGGGGCACGATTTGTGGGCTGCCTCCTCATTTTGGGGTTGGGGGATGGTTCTGGGGGCGCGCCCTGTTAGTTAGTTGGGGGACTAGTTGGGATCCATTGGTATGGCTGGCTTTAGGCGCTCTGTTCTGGGCCTGAAGCACCTCATGCCGCGACAGGTACTTCACTGTTCTCTGAGGTATAGGGGTGGGGGGGGGGGACTGGGGTGTTTAGCTGTTTGGGGGTCGGGGCTGGTTGAGGGGGGTGGTGGGGGTCGGGGCTGTTCTGTGTGGGGTGCACGTGATTCCTATGATATTTGCAACTGGGGTGTTGGAGACCTGGGTCGGGTTCTGGGGGTCGCAGAGACTTGCTCATCGAGACAATGGTTGATGCCCCACGACCGGTACTTCCTAGTACCTCTATGCGTATTTTGAGCTGGAATGTCCGGGGGCTCTTGGACAAGATTAAGCGGGGGCTGTGCTTCGCTGGGCCAAAATGGATTTGGCGGATGTGCTGCTCCTTCAGGAAACACACATGTTGGGTACTAAAGCATTGAGTCTACAGCGGTTTGGCTTCCACCAGGTGTTTCATGCCGGGTTTACCAGGGGCTCGAGGGGGGTGGCCATTCTTGTTCACAGGCGGCTGTCCTATACTTATGAGCGTCACTGGCTCGATCCCCAGGGTCGGTTTGTGTTTGTGCAGGGGAAGATTGGCGCAGAGCCGGTGGTGCTTGGTAGTGTGTATGCCCCTCCCCCGCTGCAGTGGTCCCTGGCGGAGAAACTGTTTGCTTTGTGGACTGAGATTCCCCACTCCCTGGCGGTGATTGGAGGTGACTGGAATGATGTGGTGGACATGAATTTGGACAGGCAGAGGGGGCAGGGGGTCGCGGCTGTGGCCTTGCCTACGCGGTTGAATGCCATGATTCATGGACTGGGATGGGTGGACGTGTGGAGGCATCTGCATGCCGGGAAGCGGGAATACACGTATGTTTCAGCAGTGCATGGCTCCCTCTCATGTTTGGATTGTGTGTTCGTGCCGGGGGCCTTCCTTGACAGGGTGAAGGGGGCAGCGATCCGGCCTCGCGGGCTGTCCGATCACTCCCCCGTAGCGGTACAGATTGACCTATGCAAGGCACGCCAACCGTTCCGGTGGCGGATGTCCTCATGGCATTGACAGCGACCGGCCTACTCCCAACATATGCGCAGTGCAATTGCCAGCTATTGGCAGGACAACCTCACGGAGGGGGTGGACGCGGTGACGGTCTGGGAGGCTATGAAGCCCGCCCTGAGGAGTGTTGACATCGCCTGGTGCGCTTCTGCTCGCCGGACTCGGCAGGAAACTATTGTTACAGCGGCAGAGCGGGTGGAGGTGCTGGAGACGCGATACCGGGGAGGGGGTGATGACAGGACACTGCGACTGCTTCTACAAGCGCAGCAATCTTATTCCTCGGTCTTGCTGGATGAGGCTCGCCAGGCGTGGCTGGCTACACGTAGCACGGTGTACCAGTGGGGAGACAAGTCCTGCACCATGCTCCACAGGCTCTGTCAGCAGACTCTGCAGCCGGTCACCTTGCCGGGGCTTACAGATGAAGCAGGAGCGGTGATAACGGACCCTGCGATCCTTGCGGCGAGCTTCGCGTGCTATTATGCGCAACAGTACGCCTCTCGGGAGAGTCTTTCCCCCGAGGACATGGAGGGGTTCCTCGTGGATGTCCCTCCTCATACGGTCTCAGACGAGGTACAGGATGCCTTAGATCTCCCCCTGACGGCTGAGGAACTGGGTGATGCGCTGGGTCAACTTAATGTGGGCAAGGCTCCGGGACCGAGTGGGTTTCCCAGCGAATTCTATAGGAAATTCCACTTGCAACTTGGGCCGCATTACAGGCGGGCATTGGAACTGGCGCGGGAGCGTGGCAGCCTGCCCCCGGACTGGCGTCAAGCCGAAATTGTGGTCTTCCAAAAACCGGGTAGACCCCCCGACCGTCACGAGTCCTATCGTCCTATATCCCTCATCAATTTTGAAGCCAAGCTCCTGGCCAAAGCACTGGCGAACCGCCTACTCCCGCATATTACGGACCTTGTCCACCCGGACCAGGCGGGCTTTATGCCGCACCGGGCGACGAGACACAACTTTCGACGTGCGCAGGCCGCAATAGACGCAGTGGGGGCGACCGGGGATCGGGCAGCGCTGTTGCTCGCTGACATTGATAGAGCGTTCGATTTGGTCAGCTGGACCTATCTCTTTGCCCTTCTGCCGCTTCTCAACCTGGGGCCGGTGTTCATCTCCTATGTGAAATTGCTTTATACAGACATAACTGCCTCGGTACGTGTCTCTGGGGCGATCTCCGAGCGGTTCCCCATTGCCAGGGGCACTCGTCAGGGGTGTCCCCTCTCCCCATACCTGTTTGCGTTGGCCATGGAGCCCCTGGCCGCCCGAGTGCGCCGGGATGCACTTTATTGGGGCTTTGTATGGGGGGCGGACCACTCAGATCGCATAGCCTTGTATGCGAACGATGTCCTCTTCTTCATGACCGATTTGCATCGCACGGGCCCTCGCATACTGGATATGATGCGGGAGTTTGGTGAAGCGTCAGTGCTTTTTCTTAATCCACGCAAGTCGACCCTGTGGGTGCTGGGGGGTGAATCAGTGACATGCCAATGGGCCGCGACCCTTCAGGTGGCTGTCGATGGCTTGAAATATCTGGGCGTCTTCCTCTCGGCCTCGGCTACGGTGGCGTGGGATCGGAACGTGCAGCCAGTGTGGGATAGGGTTCAGATGGATGTCAAGACTTGGACGCGCATGCCCCTCAATATCTATGGTAGATCCGCCATTTTCAAGATGGGGGCCCTGCCACGGCTTCTCTATCAACTGCAGAATCATCCGTATAGAATAGACCCGCAGTGGTTCCGGCGCGTCAATTCAGTGCTTGGGCGGTTTTTGTGGGCCGGGGGTGCCTCCAGGGTGGCACTGCGTACATGCTTTCTCTCCACATACTGTGGCGGCTTGGCTTCCACGGACCTTCTGTCCTATTACCAGGCCTCCCACCTCCTAGTGCTCAACGACTGGTGGTATGGAGACCGTAGTGATCCGGCTTATGCATTGGAGCACTCTCTCATGGGGGGTGCCACGCTCCATACCTTACTGTACTCGGCCGGACGGAGGAGGACACTGCCGAGGGTCACCCAGGTGGTCTTCGCGATCTGGCGGCAAGCTTTGCGCCGTATGGGCTGGTGAGGCAGATTGACCGCTGAGACTCCGCTGTGGCATAATGGTTTGCTTCCGGCGCTTGCGTCCATGTCTGGTTTTGGAGGTTGGGACGCGATCGGGATTTCGTCCCTTGGTCATGTCCTCGCTGGGACTACACTTAAGCCCTTCCAGGACCTTAGCTCTGAATTCAATATGCCTAAGTCCCAATTTTTCCGGTACCTCCAGTTCCGCCATGCCCTCGGCCCTAGCCTAGTGGGGTTAGATCAACTCCCTGACTTTAGTCCCATTGAAGAGAAACTCTTTATGGGGGACCTGGGCGACAAGAAGGTTTCTCAAATATACCGCTCCCTGGTTACGCACTGCTCCTCTTCCCTCTTAACATTGAAGGCCTCCTGGGAGACTGATGTTGGCCCCTTGGATGAAGATGACTGTTGTGAGGCCCTTGAATCCCCCCGTGGGGCTGCTATAGCCGTCCGTCTTAGATTTATTCAATTTAAATACCTTCACAGGGCATACTACATTAGGGAACGATTGTGGAGGGCGGGCCTTATTGTTGCCCCGGAGTGCCTGAGGTGTGGAACTGAAAGGGGGACGCTCTTCCACACAGTGTGGTCTTGTAGGGGCCTGACCAGATTCTGGACTGGGGTCTGGGACTGCCTATCGGAGGTGTTGGGGTGGGACCTCCCCCGTACCCCTAGACTGGGCCTCCTCCATGTCCTGGAGAACGTGGGGGGCAACATTTACAAACGACATCTTTTGCTATTGGGGCTGGTGGTGGCTAAGCGGGATTTGGCTCAGGCCTGGAAAAGTGAACGTGCCCCCCCACTCAGCGCCTGGAAGGCGGGGTTAGACTTTCTCATGGGGCTGGAACTACCTGTATTTGAAGCCAGGGGGTGTCCCCGGAAGCACTACAAAATCTGGAAACGATGGGCGGACTACAGGGGGCTTACTCTTGACCCCCCGATTGACATTGATGATGTGCTACCTCCGGATGTGGACCCTGTACCTTAGGTTGTTGGCCGACACCTGCATTGCTTTACATCTAACGTTCCTAATCTGTGAACACGTGCACTGGGTTAGGGTGGGACAAGTGGTGGGTAGTTGGGGAAAGGTGTTGGGGGGTATTTTCGGGGGTTGGTGGGGCAGGGGTGGGGTGGGGATTGTTTCCTAAATTTGGGTTCATTGTCATGCTATTACCTGCATACTATTGACAGTATCCTCCTGATTGTGGAGAACTGTATTGATACTTGCCTGAACTCTCAAAAAAACGGTTTTGAAAAAAAAAAAACGCAATGCAGGATTTTGATTAAAAAAAAGCAACAACTCCCTTGCCACGGGGCTTTTCTCTCTTTAAATGCATGGTGTTCATTTAAAAGTTTTTACTTTCATTTATCACCACAGTTTGATTGGCGGTAAGTGAAAGCATGAGCTTGCCATTTGTCCCCATACTCTAAATCGGATAGTCAGACAAATGTCAAAACCGTCGATGGCCCTTACTTTATCAGGCCATCAGAGGTGTCCGCTCGACTCTAAATGGGACGCGTAGACCTTCAGTTTGGTGAGAGGGTACTCCATCGCCTTTGAGACTGAGTACATCCGCCAAACTCTAAATCAGGCCCTTAGTGTCCTGGAACTAGACAGGTACGACCCAAAACAAATCAGCAATGTTTGAAAGCATCTTTTCCTCAACTGGATCCTCCACTCCTGTCACCATCACTCCCAGTATTGTATGAGGAACCATTTCAAAGGTTGAGGCTAAGTTTAAAAGACTGAGGAGCCATTTATAATTTTAAACAGATATTTTTGGGATGTCATTTACCATAGATGTTTGAGTGCTGTGTCCCAAATGAAAAGCTGACTGACAATCACTATTGTGGTTGTTTACTTTCAGTTAATCCTTATACAGATATGTAACACAATCTCCATAATTATTATTAGCCATTTGATAGGACGGAAATACTCAAGAAGGTTAAGGTCAGCTGGATTAACATGCCCGAGTTTAACACACTCAAGAGTTCAGGATCCCAGCCATGTTCAAGGATGAGTTGATAATTAGAACATTGGAATGTTGGGAGCTCCATTGAAAACAATGGAGTGCTCTGGGCTTATAATGGCTGGTATAAGCCTGCACTTCCAACATTTCAATGTTTCTTTGTTTACAGCTCTGGCTGTGAACAAAGGCTTCAGGGAGCCTGAGGGGATTCCAATCCCCTCACGCTTCCAAAAGGCTTTGTTTTTTTTGTTAGAACATTCTGTCCTCTAGTGACAGAATGTTCTAATAGCCTTATAGCCCTTCGTAGATGGGCTATACCACTATTAAAGTCCCTCTCCATTGTTAAAGGCCCTCGCCTTCGGCTCGGGGCCTTTAACGCTGGAGAGGGCCTTTAATAGCCGGTATAGCCCTCTACGGCGGGCTATAAGGCTATATTAAAAGCAGTTTTGTATCAGAGTGTATAATATAATATAATATAATATAATATAATATAATATAATATAATATAATATAATATAATATAATAATTGTGTAATAATGTTAACTATACTGTATACAAATTCAAAAATTACAGTTTATGTAGGCACATTTAGCATTATAACTACAACGTACAATAGATTGTATAATTATACTGTGCAAATGCATTACTTCTGTACCTAAACGATGTAACTTAAAATGTACCAGTAGTTTATTTGTATAGTTATTTACATAACAACGGCAACTAATATGCACAATAAATAATTACATAAAAGAAAACCATAAAACATTGTCATTATAATTTCAAATCAATACACAATGTAGTCTAATTTGATACAATTTAAAACACATTTATTGCTGTCAAACTGTCATAAACCCAATTCAACCTCACTGGTGCTTAATTCATATAATGCACTATGTATACAGTTATATTGACTTTAGAACGAGATTGTGTTAAAATAGTAGCTGTTCAATTACACTAACTATGTAATATTACTGTGTAAGTTTGCTATGATACTGTTTACGTTCTGTAAATGTTCAGATATTTGTTAAATTGAATGAAATTGCTCAAATATTTTGCACTTGAGGATTCCAAGCTATTGGTTTTGTTTTGTTTGGATCCTTCAGAATGTATCAAATTAATCCATCATCCCATTCATGTCAGAATCCATGTGCAGCTAATTAGCCAACAACTTCTCAAACAAGGTCAAGGCTATCCCTGAAAATATAGGTAATTATGCAAATTCTGAAGATTGGGATTCAAATCCTTCGACTACTTCCTTTCAAAAAATGGTCAAAAGACTACTTATGAACAAACTTTAATCGCACTGATCATATTCGGGTGTTTTTTGTTAATAACCAAATTCTTTACGTACTCTCACTGATGTTCTATATGTCGCTACCTTCTTTTTGGATTTGTTTTGTCCTAGTCCTCGATAGCTCCTTTAACTGCATCATTTGTTGATTTTTGTTTCATCCCCTTTTGTTAATATTCCTCGATCGTACATCTTGGTTCCTTCTATTGTATGATGTTTTACTCTGAGCGATACATGGCGCCTCTGATACACGCTACTTGTTCTAACTTTGCCTCCCCCTTTCGGCATTCCTAATAATGGGATTGTTGGTGTATATAATCTAACCTGTCTGGTAAGATAAAGAGCTCTATGGAAGCTTTTTTGAGCTATATGTACCAGGAGGGGAAGTGATGTATGTGACTTAGTGCATGGCTGAAAAATGAAAAGGAGTCTGTCCAGCGTATCGGGGGAGCGCATTCCGCCGTATCAGTGAAGTGTATTTCAGCCACCCATTGTATTTGGGATGCCAAGTTATAATGTCCCATATTGGGCAGAGCCAAACCGCCTTGTGTCTGGGGTAAATATAATTTAGTAAGTGCCACCCTGCAGCGTATATTGCTCCATATGAGGTCCCTCGTAATCGCCTCCAATGGTAGAACAAATTATGCTGGTAAATATATTGGAAGATTAGCGAAATAATATAGCAGTCAGGGCAACATCACCATTTTAATAAGCTCTATCTTACCTGCAATAGAGAGGTTGAGCATTTTCCAAAATTCTATTTGGGATCTTAAAGCTGTGATTGCTCTGGATAGATTGCCATCCCGAAGATCCCGTCAGTGTGATAAATTCTTACACGCAAATACCGAAATGCAACCGGTTACCAGGCCACCAATGCTCCATCTACCACCAAGCGAGGGGCGACTACGTTGGGAGTAAAGGAAAATAAAAATGATTTCCCCCAATTAAGGCCCAAAACTGATAGCGTAGCAAATAATGTAAGTGTGTCTGATATGATCAGGTGTATCGCCTGTAGGTCCCAAATGTAAAGCAAGAAATCGTCCGCATAGAGCAAAATAGCTTGTGTCTCCTACCCTAGCTGTATATCCCAATGGGCTGCTGATTGTCGCAATGCTATAGCCAAAGGCTCTATTGCCAGGGAGAAGATCAGTGGGGAAAGGGGCCTAGTTCCTCTCCCTATTGGTTTGGGCCTCATGAATAAAGTCCCCAAGCAGACACGGACATCAGGTGTACCATGTAATAGTTTAACTAAACTTAAAAAGTATGGCCCGCATCCAAATCTTCGCAGCACCACAAACATGTAAAGCCACTCCACCGTATCACAGGCTTTCTCCAAGTCGAATACTAGGCAGCCTGCTGCCGGCCAAGCCACTGTAGCGCTGTGCATTACCCAAAAGAGCCTGCATATATTTAGAAAGGTGTTGTGAGCTGGGACAAAGCCATTCTGATCCTGATGAACCAGATTCTGGGTGATGGGCGCCAATCGGCGTGCCAGAAAACTTACTAATATTTTGAAATCCCCATTTAGCAGCACCAGGGGTCGATAGGCACTTGTGTATGTGGGATCTCTGTCCGGTTTTGGAAGGAAGTGTAATCAAGGTAGCTTCTGTCATACAACCTGCAAGGGAAAGATTTTCAAATGCTTCCGTGTATACCCCTCGAGGCTGCAGGCTTAAAAGCTTGCCATATGTCTTGTAAAATTTGTGAGGGAAGCTGTCGTGTCCCAGAACCTTGCTAGATGACAGTGCTCGCATTGTGCCTCTCACTTCCTCCAGGAAAAGCAGGGTATCCAATTCTTTACACTGTTCGGGTGTGGGAGTGGGGAAGGTAAGATCATCATGAAAGGAATGTATGTCTATTTCAAGGACGTTCAAGGCAGATCTATATAACTGAGTAAAATGCGTGCTCAATTCACTGTGAATTTCATGCTGTGTACACTTGAATCCTCCTTCCGGGGACCGAAGTGTAGTGATTGGTCCTATTACCTGATCTTGTTTAATCAACCAGGCCAGCAATGCCAGGCTCGATCAGCCATAGCGTGTGCAGATGCTGAGTATGCTGCAAAGTTCAGACACCTCTGGCATTCTAGGAGTTCATTGTGGTTTTTGCGCCCCTCCAATAGCGGGGTGGAGTATGGAGCATGCTTTATTGCCCGTGTTTCTAATGTGAATAGGTCCTTTTCCACTATGAGCAGTTCCGATTCTATTTGTCTTTTCAAGCCGCAGCCCAACCCCAGACACCTCCCAAGCAGCGTAACCTTCATGGCAGCCCCCTCCACCAGTGTGTAAAGTACTCACTGATGGCGTCCCCTATTGAGATTCGAAAGAGTGGCTCCTCCAGCATTGCCAGCGGTAACCGCCACGTAGGGATGTCAGGAGTCCCGCATGCCCATGCCAGTGTAACGTAAGGGGGGACCCAGGGAGAGCCAGGCGCGAGCCGGTCTCTGCCTGGGTTGGTTCGCGCGAGAATCAGACAGCAGGCGGGGACTGATTAGAGGAAGGGATATAAGGGAGGCAGGCTGGCGGTTGGGAACTGTGTAGCGGGAGGCTAGAAGGGAGGTTTGTTTTGCGGCGCTCGTGGTTTTCTTTTGTCCTGGGTCATGGAGGAAGCGGCGGAGGTCCGGAGGGCTGTGCAAATCCTTTGTGCGGCAGGGCGTGAAGACTTGCTACGGCCGGGTGTCCCGGCGGAAGCGTGGGTCGGCATGGCCCGCCCCCCTCGCAAGGCTTCGGAGGGCGTCTCCAGGGCAGTGGAGGCGTGTTTATCGCCGGGCCTAGTGGACGAGGAAGACGGCGAGGCGGCCATGCCGGCAGACGGGCCTGGGCTTGTTTTGCCCGCCGTAGATGCAGAACCCCCGCCGTGTGACCCGGGCGCCCTCCAGCAGGTATGTGATTTGCCGTTTTTCAATGCTGGTGCACGAGGGGCGCCCGGGGGGAGGCGGGGGCGTTCCGTGGGCCGGCAGGCTCCGCGCCCAGGCGGGATGGCACCAGGGAAGTCAGGGAAGCCGCAGGCGGGCCCCAAACCCAAGCGTGGGCGAAGCTTGGATTCGCATGGGCACTTGCAAGCCCTTCCCCCTGCGGCGGTGCCTCTCGACCCTTTCCCCACGGTGCCGCCTTTGACGGATGGGGTCTCCCCATACTTGTGGCTTAATGGGCAGTGTTTTCTGCTCTCTCCTGCCACGCCGGGGCCTGTTACTGCTCCTCCCCACAATGTTGGCCCTCCACCTCCGGTTGAGGTTGATGCCAGGTATCTTCCGGCCGCGCTGCCGGCACCCCCCCCTCCTGAGGCCCCGTCCCCTGCCCCTGCTGTGGTTTCGGTGGGCGCTGCACATACCATGCTGCCCCCCTCGGTCACCAAGGCTGCTGCCACTGGTGCTCCTGGCTCCCGGCCCCCCCCCCCACGTCCTCGACCCCGGATGGTAAGGGTTTGCTGCACAGGGGGGCGCCCCCGGCTACTGGTCAGGCACTGTTCCCGGTCCCTAGGGGTCGTCCAGGTGGACTTCTGGGTGGTCCTGAGGCTGGGTCGGGGGGTGTCCATGGTCTGGCGTCGGGGGGTGATTGCGGTTCCGCTTTAGGGGACAATGTTTTTGGGACCGTTTCCTTGTCTGGCTCGAGCGGCTGCAGTTTTCAATCTGCGCCTTCGGCTGGGCGGCTGTTGGCTGTTTCTACAGGCCCGGGAACTGTCCACACGGCTGTTTCCAGTGGTGGGCTTACAGGGGGCTGTCTGGAGCGGATAGCTCTTCTACAGCTTTCGGTGCACACAGCTTTCAAAACATTGACTGGCAGTTTTATGATGGGGGTATTGGTGATGGGGCTATGCCCAGTGGCAGTGATCAAGTTGCATTTTCTGATGAAGCTTTCTGTGGGAGTTTTCATGATGATGAGTTGGAAGAAGGGGAATTGAGAGACAAAGATGTTGGGCTTTTGGCAGCACGGGCCCAAGGGGGTGGGTTGGGGCAACCCACTGTTTCTCGTGTTTTGCAGGAGTCTAGTGCGGACCATGCAGCTGTACGAGGGGCAGTGAGGTCGGGACCTTCACAGAGGGATCGTGGGGCTGTCCTGCAACAGCTGGAGCAGTTGCCGAGAGGTAAGACTGGGTGGTGGTCTGTGTGGCAACCTAGGGAGAGTCTCCCGGTTAAAAGTACAAGATCTATTGGTACGGGTGATGGGGTTGTGGTTGAGCGAGTCGCTCTGGCACCGAGGCTTGAGCGGCCTGTACTTTCGAATGTTTCTACTGTGCAAGTTGCAAATGAAGTTTCTACAGCGGGGGCTGGCGGGGTGGCTGCCGCACGGGTCACGGAGGATAGTATCCTACCGAAAAAGTTGCCTTATTCTGGGGTGGGAATGCCTTTGGGGTCCCATTTGTCTGAGAAAACGAAGAATCTGATATGGTCTGGGGCATTTGTGGATGTTTTTCGGCTTCTCCATAGGGATGTTCAGGCAAAAGAAGGGTCAAAAGAGGAGGAACTAGAATTGGCTCGGAGGCCTCGTGTCCCGAAGTCAATAGAGAATTGGACTTCGGCATTTCTTATTTATGCCAGCGTTTATTGCCAACGTCATCCAGAGAAGGCAATAGACATGTTTAAATATGCAGATGTCATACGCAAGGCTCACAGTTACTTTGGAGGCTTTGCCTGGTTGTCCTATGATGACGAATTCAGGGCGCGCATGAGCGCGTTTCCTGAGCGTTCATGGGGTGAGGTTGATTCCGAATTATGGCTGCAATGGATGGCATCGGCGAATCCGCCTGCTACGACCCACACGGCTAGCGGGCAGCCAGTGTACTATCGGCCCTTTGCAGCTCGCCCCGCTCAGTCTGGGGCGGGGGTTTGGGGCAGAGGTCAATCATCCGGCTCCGGCACATGCTGGCATTTTAACAGGGGTTCCTGTAACCGACCAGCTTGCAGGTATAAGCATGAGTGTTCGCAGTGTGGGGGGAAGCATGCGCTCACCCAGTGTTTTCCTGGACAGCGGTGAGTTGATCAAGGTCGGGGTTCAGGGGGTAGGGGACAGCCGCAGCAGTCTGTTCACAAGGGCTCCTACTCCTATTAGGCAGGATGTTCTCGATCTCTGGCTGGTGGAGTATCCTGATTTTGAGGCCGCTAAGATTTTGTCTTGGGGTTTCAGAATTGGGTTTCGGTTTGGGTATCAGGGTCCCAGGGTGGGCAGGTGGTCGGACAATTTGAAGTCGGCAAAAGAGAGTCCGCATGTTGTGCGGAAAAAGCTGGATGCCGAGCTTGCAGCGGGTAGGATTGCTGGTCCTTTTTTGACTTGTCCTCTGCCTGACTTGATTGTCTCACCCCTGGGTGTGGTGCCCAAGAAGGCGGAGGGGGAGTTTCGTCTTATCCATCACCTGTCCTGGCCCGAAGGTGCATCCATTAATGATTTCATTGATCCAGCTGACTCCACGGTCAATTATGCTTCAGTGGACGATGCCTTACGGCTCGTGCGCACGGCCGGTGTTGGAGCTTTGCTGGCGAAGAGCGACATTCAGTCGGCTTTCCGGCTATTGCCCATCCATCCTTGTGATTTCGGTCTGTTGGGGATGCATTTTGATGGTAGTTACTACGTGGATAGGGTGCTGCCCATGGGCTGTTCAGTGTCATGTTCCCTCTTTGAGACATTCAGTACATTTCTACAGTGGCGCTTCACTTTTGTCAGTGGACATGTCCTGGTCTGTCATTACCTTGATGATTTTCTTTTCATTGGGGTGGGTCACTCTGGGCAGTGTCAGTCGGCTTTGTCCATCTTTCAGGCTATGGCAGAGGAATTGGGCGTTCCATTGGCGCCGGACAAGACGGAAGGTCCCTGTACGTCCCTGACCTTCTTGGGGATTGAAATTGACACTTTGTCCATGGTGTCGAGATTGCCTGCGGCTAAAGTGAAAGAGATGTCTGCCTTCATACATCTGGTTCTGGGGGAGCGGAAAGTCGCCTTGAGGACCGTTCAGAAGCTTTTGGGGTACCTCAATTTCGCTTGCCGTGTTGTTCGGGCGGGCAGGACGTTCTGTAGGCGTCTGGGTCTATCCATGTCCGGCGCACGCCTCCCACATCATCGGGTGCGTGTTACCACTGCTGTACGTGCTGATTTGACTGTCTGGCTTCGTTTCCTGCAGGAGTTCAATGGCGTGTCCTTGTTTTTTGCGGATGAGGACATGGTGTGGCAAGTCTAGTTGTTCACGGATGCGTCGGGGGCTCATGGCTTCGGCGTATTTTGGGACGGTCGATGGTGTGCGGCTGGCTGGCCGGCGCACTGGAGAGAACAGGGTCGCAGCATAGCGTTTCTGGAGCTCTTCCCACTGCTGGTTGCTTTGTATTTATGGGGGGAGGAGTTTCAGAATCGCTCCGTCTTGTTCCATGTGGACAATTTGGCAGTAGTACACCTTGTCAATCACCAGAAGGCTCGTGACTTGCGTGTTTTGCGGCTCCTGCGCGCATTCATGCTGCGGTGTCTGCAATTAAATATTGTCTTTAAAGCATGGCATGTTCCTGGTACTTCTAATTGCATCGCTGACTCTTTGTCTCGCTTTCAGTGGTCCGAATTCCGCAAGTTAGCTCCTGGGGCGGACCTGGCACCGACAGCGATCCCGCAGTACGTATGGGACCTGGGGGATTGAGGGTACACCACTTGGTCGAAAGTTCAGTGGCTGACTCCACAAGGCGGGGTTATGTGAAGGCTTGGAATGAGTTTCTGCAGTTTGGTAAGGAGTTAAAGGGGCCGATCAGGGCCGGTGTGTCAGATGAACAATGCATCTTACAGTTTGTCTTACATTTAGCGGATAAGGGCCTCTCGCCCAATACCATTTCTGGCAAATTGGCCGGGGTTTCTTTTTATGGGCAGCTTTGGTGGGGAAGGGATCCTGTTGGGGGGGTGTTGGTTCGAAAAGTGTTGAAAGGTTTGGCTAGGCTTCGGGCTGGTGGTCAGCAGCTACGGCAGCCTGTGACTTTTGAGTTGCTACAGTTGATGTTGCCGGAACTGGAGGTGTGTTGCCACGATGCTTTTGAGTGTGCCAAATTTCGTTTGTGTTTTGTCTGGTTGTTCTTTGGGGCATTTCGGGCTTCGGAGTTGCTGGGGTTGCGGGGCAGGGTAGGTATGTCCAGCAGTGAGGTGGTGTTGGAAAGCGACAGAGTGAGGCTGTGGCTGCGGGCGTCCAAAACCGACCAGATGGGGAGGGGTAAGTGGGTGTTCCTTGGCAGGAGTGGTGTCTCTGCATGTTGCCCGGTTGGGGAATGGGAAGTGTTTGTGTCCTCCCAACATTTTCTCCCGGGGCCCATTTTTTGTCACGCCGATGGTAGTCCCATTGTTGCATCTCAGTTGTTGGCTGTATTACGCAAGGTTTTGTTCCGTCTGGGGAAGGATCCCGTTCAGTTTGGTACACATTCATTCAGAATTGGTGCGGCAACGGAGGCCGCTCGTTTGGGGTGGGACTGGTCCCAAATTCGCCGCATTGGTCGTTGGCGTTCCAAATGCTGTGAAAAATATGTGAGAAAATAGTACATTTTGCTTGTCTAACATTTCTTTTTCTCCTAGGTCCTTGGTCATCAGTCACCGGATCCAAACGGAGGTTGTGGATACTGGGGCACTCTTTTGTTAAAAGGGCAGCTTTAGCCGCTGCCAGTCAGCTTTGTGGGCGATCTCTTGGTCTAAACAGCATGACACACGAAGTCTCCTGGCATGTCACAGGGGGCATGCGCTGGGGCGGGCTTTTTCCCGCTTTGGCCGCTTTGGTTTCACAGTGTTTGGGGGGACCTCCGGATCTCCTGGTACTGCATTTGGGGGAGAATGACTTAGTTTCTCTCTCTGGTTTGACTTTATTGAAATTGATGAAGCAAGACCTGGAAATCATCAAAACCACATGAGTGAGCACCATGCTGATATGGACTGAGTTTGTGCCTCGTTTGCAATGGCGTGGGGCGAGGAACCATTCCGCCCTGGAAAAGGCTCGACGGAAAGTCAACCGAACAATGCGATTGTTTTGTCACCATTGGGGTATATACTGTTTAGATCATTACCATTTGAAAGTCTCTGAACATCATCTATTTTGTGAGGACGGTGTGCATCTCTCTGCTTTGGGTATATCCTTTTACCTTCTTGAACTCAGGGATTTGATTAGCAAAGTTCTTCAAGTGCAGTTGTGGTGTGCTCCTTCCTTTCCTTTTGGTGGGGCAGGAAAACGCTAAAGGTTTTCCTGGGTGGCGGGTTTTTGGCTAGTGGGGGTGGGCAGCCTGGAGCGGGTTGGCCATCCTGAAGGTTAGCTCGTGGGGTAGGTTTAGGGGTAGTAGGCAGGAGTTTGTTAGGGGTTTGGGGATTTAGGTTCGTAGGATCACTGTAGAGTTGAATTATGTAAATAAATAAATAATGAATGTGTTTATGGAATTGATGATGCACCTGTCCTAAAATAAAGTGGCCTTTCTTGCTCCTAAAGAGGTGTGGACATTGATTTCTTGCGCGAGGGGGGACCCAGGGAGAGCCAGGCGCGAGCCGGTCTCTGCCTGGGTTGGTTCGCGCGAGAATCAGACAGCAGGTGGGGACTGATTAGAGGAAGGGATATAAGGGAGGCAGGCTGGCGGTTGGGAACTGCGTAGCGGGAGGCTAGAAGGGAGGTTTGTTTTGCCCCACCCACCCTCCCTCTTTTTTATTTCATTTTGCGGCTTTTTATTTTGCGGTGCTCTAGGCGCTGCTTCTTTCGTAGGTTCGCCACTGTTAGGACAGGTGCCTTTGTTCTTGTGGAGGCGGGTTTTTGGCTAGTGGGGGTGGGCAGCCTGGAGCAGGTTGGCCATCCTGAAGGTTAGCTCGTGGGGTAGGTTTAGGGGTAGTAGGCAGGAGTTTGTTAGGGGTTTTGGGATTTAGGTTCGTAGGATCACTGTAGAGTTGAATTATGTAAATAAATAAATAATGAATGTGTTTATGGAATTGATGATGCACCTGTCCTAAAATAAAGTGGCCTTTCTTGCTCCTAAAGAGGTGTGGACATTGATTTCTTGCGCGATGTGGCTTGTGGTCAGAATGTGTACGGCCCCGGTAATCCGAGCTTGTGATGTAGGGAAGTTAGGAGGATGAGCTTAGGAATCTATCTAATCGTACATGTAAGCCCAGAGCCAGGTATGGTCAGGCTACTCCGACGGGGACCTTTTTGTTTCACAATCTTCACTCTAAAAATTAGGTAGAGCCAGCAATGAGGTGGGCACAGCTGTCCACTGTCGATAAGATGAGCCCTCCACGCTGCTGTAGTCTGGGCCTATCACCCAGCTCCTTAATGCCACCAGTGCAGTGCCCAGTGTCCCCCTCAGTGACAATGAATCACGGGTCGCTCCCCTCTCCAACCCGCCGTGGTCCTGATTATCAATCCCTCCACCGGGGCAGACACACTTTGCAGTAAACCTCAGTGCAAGGATGTCTACAGGATGAGGCCTTCTTATTTTGGTTCCCACCTGTAACTGCCTTTGCTTATGTGCGCCATGGCGGCCGGTAGTTTGCCCTACTTTAGGTCCAAGCATACCCAGGGTAGTGTCTGTTGCAGCAGTACTCCTCAGTCCTTCTTCAGTCATTCCCCACCCTGTCGTGGCTCCACCACATTTACCAGAGTGCCCTTTCACCTTATCATGCACCCGCAGCTTTAACTTCAGGCCTCAGCACCACCCAAGGTCTATCTTCTGCTCCTTCACACCCCATGGGTTCAAACGCTTGTTGCTCCTCCAGGCCGGTCACCTGTATCATGTACTCGCCGCTTTAATGCCCAGCCTCAGCGCCAGCTGAGACCTGTCTTCTGCTCCTACACACCCCGGGGGTTGCTTATCCCGACCTGGCCTCTGTATCGGCGCTGCGCTTTCTCTTGGGACATACAGGCAACATCCGTCTGCTCGCCAGCTAGTGCCTGTGCCTATGTAGAATCCTTTTGTAGCCAGTGCGGGCAAGCCCAAGCCTGGCCCGGTCTTCTCCTAGGTACCCTCACAGTTGCAGGATTCGCAGGGCTGCCCGTCCCTCCTCTTACCGGGCAGCACTGTTTGTGGTTCCTTTCATTTCCCCAGGCCGGGCACCCACATCGGCAGTATCGCTGGATCCACCAGCATCAGCTGCAGACTTTCCTTGTGTTCCAGCTAGCACACACCACCACACTCTTTGCCGCCTCAATTTGTCCATTGGGCCCAATGTACCTGAGAGGGCAGTCGATTCCCGTGAGTTACAGTGCCACCTGCCCTCTCTCTTCCCGGGCGGTACAGTTTACGGCTTCTTCCACTGCTTGCTCCTCCGTTGTGTGACCCTTACTTGTGTCGCCTCCTCTATTAGCCCAGATCTGGGCCACTCCCTAGGCCATGGTCATTTCTCCAAGTCGCAGCACCACCCGTCTCCTCTCTTACAGGGCGGCGTTGTTTTGCGGCTACTTCATCCACTCCTTGCTCCTTCGTGGAATAGCGTGATGTGTGCCGCTATTCCCCTCCGTTCTTGCCTTGTGTAGCGGCCATGTCTGCTCGTGGGCGATTTAGCGAGCTCATCCCAGGCCGCACTCGTCCAGCCGGGTCCGACTACTAACTTCAGCGTTCCCTCGATAGTGGTCGTGGCAGAGTCATCACTCTATCGGGAGCCTGAGGGTGCGCGTAACAATCCGCCACTGCCCCTCACTGGGATGACACGATAAGGCGGATACATTGAACAAATTAAGAGGATGTGTGGTGGAGCGAACTCAAGATGCATCCGCCATGTTGCTCCTGCAGGCCAAGCCCCATCACACTCCTTTGATGATGGCCACCCTTGTTATCCTTCTTAATCATTCAGATGTCTTTGACACCGTTGACCACAACATACACTTCAAAACTCTGACTCAGAGAGTTAGGTATAGGAGGCGCAGCTCTCAAAGGATTCAAATGAGCTGTCAACTGAATTCCAATGTGAACATTAGCCCTAATGCACTCTGGGACTTCCATGGTCCTTCATCAGAGATGATATTGATTCAGCGCCAATCAGGGATCGATAATCAATAATCACACGACCCCTTCAAGAGACCATAACACAACTCACCCCACATGATCCGCTGAAGGACGCTGCAATTTAGTTTCAAGACTAATAGATCAGTGTATCATTATACAGGTTCATATCTAACACTCTAAATACCTAACTGAGCCTGCATACCAATTTCTTTTCTCTGGTCGAAGGATCTAAAGTTGAGAAGTTGATGGTAATAATAATAACTATCTATCTATGATTATCTGAATAACCACAAACTCAGTGTAAGGTTAATTTTGTTTATCTGAAACACAACCTAGAAGAGGGACTTAAAAATCTGAGAACTGTGAGTGCACTTGGGGTAAAAAAAAAAACACATACGTGTATTAAAACTGCTCTCACACACAGCAATCTGTGTCATGCTTCATCATAGGGCTGCTAACACACCTCCACGTAGACCAATGCTGGAGCTGGAGTAATAGTGAAGGGGAAGACAACACAACACAAAATAGACAATAATATGGAATCAGAGGTGAGAAATGTGCAGAAAAACGTGATTTCTAACTTGTTCCAAGGAGTCCCTATTATAATTTTAATGCTGGGTACCCTGTCCAGAATAAAATATGGTCACCACAGGACCAGTGGATGATGGACCAGGGAGCTTATAATGAGACACCAGTCCCTCCACTCCAGTAGCTGCTCAGGTTAAATGTGGAGGAGCCCCTTGCTCTGCACAAGGAACCCGTTTGATCTCTATTCAGCGCCGGGAGAGATCAAACGGGTTGGCCACAGCTCACCTTGATGCAAGTGTGACTATAGGGAGCTGTCCTCGCTCCCGCCAACTCAAGTCTAGATTGTAAATGAACTCGGTTCCTCATGGAGAGCAAGGGGCTCTCCTACATTTAACCTGAGCAGCTATTCAAAAAGGTGGCTATCCTTCACCCCTGGATTGTAAGGAGGTCGGTTTAGCACCCAGGGGATCTTATTGGTGTGAGTCCTGATGAAAGCCGGGGTCGTACATTTGGCCGGCTTAAACATGTCGACGGTTTTGCAGAGTGGAGGGACTGGTGTTTCATTATAAGCTCCCCAGTCCATCATCCACTGGTCCTATTGTGACCATATTTTCTTCTGGACAGGGTACCCAGTATTAAAATTATAATAGGGACTCCTTGGAACCTGTTTTAAATCACGTTTTCTGCACATTTCTCACCTGTGATCACACATTATTGTCTATTTTGTGTTGTATTTTCTTCCCCCTCCCTATTGCTCCACCTCCAGCGTTGGTCTGCGCGGAGGTGTATTAGTAGCCCTATGATGAAGCATGACACAGCTTGCTGTGTGTGAGGGCAGTTCTAATACACGCATGTGTTTTTCCCCCACGTGCACTCATACCTCTCAGATTTTTAAGTCCCTCTTCTAGGTTGTGTTTCAGATACATGTGTAGGTGGTCAGAGTGGGACTATTACCTCTTACCCCTCAATTCGTTTGTGTTTTTAATTTTGTTTATCGTCAAATAATGTAAGAATAAGAGCTCATACATGTACAGAATCACATGGCAAGCAATGTATTATTCACGGAGAGAGAGAGGACATAAATCGAAGAAAACAGTATCAAACTCATATCAAAATGATTAAAGGCACATGAAGGAGTGGATAGGTGGAGAGACAAAAGTTTCAGAGTCAAAATTCATTTGCAATTGATTATGCAAAGTACGAATCATTTAGCTAATACTAACCTAAGAAAAATAATAAAATACCACCCCTTGGCCACAGGGATAGTAGGGGGTCCCCCGAGATAGATTTCAGGGAACAAGGAGTATCAGGATACTTGGCAACAGGGCAGGAACAGGAAACAGGTAGGCCCCAGCAAACCGACGGACAGCGACGATCTCCCTCTAAGCTTCTCCCAACGCCGGCTTAACCACACCCCAAAGGGCACCCCAGATATACCCTAAAACCCACATGTCCAACCCACAGTAGTTGAAAGATTTACAAAAAACTCGGTCTCTCATTGGTTGATTCGGGTGGGGGTGATTCGGGGGATCCATCACGGGTAAAGCAGCTATATTTAGAATGGTCTCCCTGCCTCATCTGCCTTAATAACTTGAAAACAACCCATTTAAGAGTGTAATTTTCTCTGGAATGGAAAAGCCTCATGAAGAGCAATGGCATACTGTTGTGAATTAACGTTTGGCAACAGCATAGGGGCTGCAGATGCCCAGAATTAATATTATGCATTATCACACCACCATAGTCACGATCATATTTTCTACTACGCTCTTTGTCTTTCATAGTTTACACAACATTATCCACGTCTGATGACTTCATATTGCCTTTGGTAAATAACATGTTGCAAAACACTACACATTCATTGTTCATCACTGTCGCTTTTTGCGGAAGAAGTTTGTACATTTCTCTCGATTCTCATGGCCATCCTTCTGTTACTTGGCAGACACGCAACGTTCCTTACTGAAGGTGAGCCACTGCCTTTCTCTCCACTCTCTGCCAGAGCTTGATTTTCAGCGTATTATTTCATCTTTTGGCCATTTTAAATCTTTAACATTCATGCAGAAATATAGGCCCGTACGTTTCTAAAGTGAATAGAAAACAAACATTGTTAATTTCACGAAATGTACCTCTCTGTGTTAACCTCCCACCATTGTACTAATCCCAGTGTTATTTTTCCTAGCAAGAGCATTAACATGCAAAGACAAATTATTTTTGTTAAACTTAAAATCAGAACGCAAATACGGCCTTCTCTTTCATGCATTAGCCCTAGCATTAGTGCACACATGCGCAAAGCATATTCTATTGTGTTCTTGTTGGTGCAGATTAATCACACAGCACACTATTAGTAAATGTTATTGGGGCGTTAATCTGAGCAGGTTTTACTTACTCAAAACCCTGCTCCATCATTATCATCACATAACATAATCGGATATTTGAGCTGTTGTGTTGTTCTTTTCATTATGTAGAGTGAAATTCATGAACAATCTCTTAATGTCTGCCTGTTAGCCGGTATAGATAAGGCATTGGAATATAACATGCTAAATCAAGGATCCATCACTGGTAAAGCAGCTATATTTAGAATGGTCTCTGTTGGACTTGGCCCTTCTGGCAGGTTGACCCCTAAACTTTTTGCTTTTTGAATGTGAATTGGTGGTAGTGATTTCTGGTTTCTGCGCACTTTCACTGTGTCCCAGTGGAAAGTGCGTGCGCACTCTGAGTAAGGTTGACCTCCCATCGCATAGGAATGCATGGGGAATGTCTGTGTCCCTGGTAGTTCCTGATGCGGGGGTGTGCAGGCTCAAGTTTGGTATGTGCGGACTCGTGTGATTGAATGCTGCACAATGATGCGTGCGGCGTGAATGTGTCTAGTGTGGAAGTGCCACTTCTAGACATGGGTGTGCGTGTGCAGTGAGTGTGCTGGCACGTGATTGGATGGAGCTGGCTGGTGAGCCTGGCTCCAGGAGTCTGGATGGGTCTGCCCCGGTGGTGAGTGTGGAGATTAGCATGCTGATGGCTGGGGAGGAGTGCACCTGGGACCTGAATAGGGCTGGGCTTTCCCCACACAATGCTGGCTCTGCCCCCTCTCCGCACCAAATCGTGCACATCTTGTGTCAATTTCTAGTCCTCGGAATTCACCCTTGTAGTGGAGCCATAATACGTTCCATTGCGCGGTAAACTTTTACTCAGCTTCCATGCATATCCGAAATCTATAACGATTTGGTGCGGAGATTAAAATGCGAATCTTACATTAAGGATCTTGGACATTGGATAATTTATTTTTGAAACTCATACCTTCAGTGACAAATAGGGTGTAAATTTTATCACCAGTGAGCCTTGAGGAAGCCCTGATAGGGCGAAATGTGCGTCGGCTCTGGAACATTGTGTTATACAAAGGAATAAAATCTGATTGATCTACACTATGTGATATTTATTGATTGGGAACTCTATAATACAAGACCATTCACTGCAGAAAAGTGCTGATTCCACAGAGGATGAGAGTCACTCAAACATGATGTGCTCTGTTGTTTTTTGTTAAAGTTAGATCTGTTTCACTTACTGAGGATGCAGAGTTTGGCGCCCTAGCTGGATGAGCATTGGACACCAAGGTTGCATTTCAATACTTGATTTATTTACTGTTGCTGAACTAATATACTAAGGAGACACTTTGGTGTGCAGGTCGTTAAAGGCATAGCAACTTTGTTTTATATGTTGTAGAAACCCCCAATTTAGCCTGCCATTTAAAAAAAAATTATCCAAACCCTCTGGCAAGGAAGCATTCATATATTTGTAAACTTCTCCAATAGTTACTGTTCTATTTTTTATTAGTATTTCCATGGTTTAGATTTTTTGAAATTTAGATCCACCACCCCTTTCTCCTCAGAAAATCCCTAACTTGGAGAAATGTAAAGAAATCCCTATGGTCTAGTGTATAATCATTTCTTAATTCCTCAAAAGACTGCAGCCGTAGATGCATCCGTAAAAATCTCTTGTAGATTGTGGTTTTTAGATAACGGTGTATAATAAGAAAGCCTTCCAATTTAAATAACTATTGTGTGAATGCCGCCAAAGGCACCCTCTGATTTCATCACCCAATATAAGTTCTTGCGGTTTTGGGATACTAATATTCGTCCTGTTGTCTGTATTTATTGATAAAAATTCAATACAGTATCTTAATGTGGTAGCCCAATAGTAGAGTTTAAAATTGGGAAGGGCTAAGCCACCTCTATCTTCAGGCAAGGTAATGAATCTTAATGCTCTACGTTATCTCTTATAGCCCCATATAAACCGAGAAAACATGCTTTCTATAGACTTAAACCATTGAGATGTAATCTCTAAACATTTTGTCCTAAAAAAATATAGAAAGTTTGGTGCAAAAAGCATTTTGATAACATTACAACTACCCCCAATGGACAGACGCAAATTATTTAACCTAATATATCTTTTTTTGTATGTTGTATTAATGGTTCAAGGTTATTATTAACTAAGCTATCCAGTTTTGTTATGCTAACAACCAGATATGTAGCTTTTTCCACTACACCGTCATCTCTCATACTGATTTTATGATTGAGAATTATCTGCGTTTTATCTTGGTTCAGCTTATACCCTTATATCTCTCCAAAGATCTTAGCCTCTTCTTCTATTGCCTTTATTGCGGTGACAGGGTCGCAGGTGACTAGAGCGATATCATTCGCGTATGCCAATGTTTTTGTGGGCTAGTTTCGTGACCATATTGGTAGTATTAACGTGTTATTCGCGAGTCTACGAATGAAAGGGTCAATGAACACCCCAAATAGAAGAGGAGAACATGGGCTCCCCTGTCTTATCCCTTTGGAAATGGCTATTTTCTCTGACACCATTCCACTTACTATCACTACAGCTGATGGTTCGGTGTATAGCATTTGAACTGCTCTAATAAAATGCTCCCTAAAGCCACTTCTTGACATAACTATCCATAGATATTCCTAGGAGACCCTATCAAAGGCTTTTTCAGTGTCCAATAATATGAGTGCAATAGGGTCTCCTGCGACATCTGTAATATCAAACAATGTGATCACTCTTTGGACATGGTCGGTAGTGGACCTCCCTGGGATGAACCCATGCTGGCGATTAGATACAATTTTATGAATAACTGGTGCCAATCGACTAGCTAATAAATTAGAATACATTATTGAGCCACCATTAATCAGGGTGATAGGGCGATAATACCCAAGTTTTGTAGGGTCTTTGTTTTTTTGTTTGTTTTTAAAACACGATTTTGGCTAAGGACCATGATCCCCGGGGTCGCCCACCCTGAAAGATATGTGTAACTAAATCACAAATTATTCTCTTTAACTGCAAAGAGAATTTAGCATAAAACTCTGTTGGTATCCCATCCATACCGGCCGCCTTCCCCTTGGCTAATCTATTCATAGAGAGCAAAATTTCCAACCATTACGGTATATAATCAAAACTGTCTTGATCCTCAACCTCTAATTTTAACAATGGACTTTGATCTAGATATTTCTCTATCTTTTCCTGTTCTGTACCAGTGTCATCATATAGCTTTTGATAGTACCGTTGAAATGCTGCTCTTATCGCTTGAGATTTGGTCTTTTACCCATACTCTGGATCTCTAATTTCCCTTATTAGATTGGCTGTATTTTGTTGTGTAGTATGTACTGCCATTTGGTGACCAACCTGCTCGCTTAATTCATAAGTAATTTCTCTATGCGTTGATGCCTTGGCTATGGCTTTTTCCGTTTAGATATCGGTGATAGAGTTTTTAGCAATCGCTACACGTCTTAATTCACTTTCAATTTCCCGTCCCTCCTGAACAGCCCCTAATCAGTCCTTCCCCCAAATTCCTCTGCAGTGCCACGATTTTTTGTTTAGCCTCCTTATTGAGATTTATTGAAAGTAGTAATGCCTCCCCTCTGAGCCCTGCCTTCAGGGCGTCCCAAACCACATCGATGGCAGTACTGCCTATATTATCCTCCAATAACCCTGGTATCCATTTACTCATATGTTGACAATATTCCTTATTTAGCAACAATGCTCTTTCGCGGTCCAAATTTTCACATTGGGATTCATTGCTCCAAATTTTATATATAAAACTAAATGATTATGATCAGATAGGTCCCGTGGTGATTTTTCTATTGAACAAAATAGAGCTCACAGTGTTCGAGACAAACATATAATTCAGTCTCGCTTGTACTGACAGTGGATTAGAGAAGAAGGTAAATCTTGGATCATTTGGGTGTATTATTTGCCAACAATCTATTAAGCCATGGGTCTGACATAGATTTTTAATCGCCTGAAACACTTTTGGTTTCCTCCCCCGATATTTGTATCCTGGTTCCAACGACCAATCACAGGGAAGGTTCAGATTGTAATCACCGCAAACTATCAATGGGAGAGGCCAGTGGGCAAGCTCATTGGAAATATAATCCCGTACATTCGAATGATCACTAACACTTCCGTATATTGCACATAATGTCATTTTTTTTATCATTGTTGTACTGACTTTCTGTAAATGTCCACCACCCATACTTATCAGACGAGGATCGACCAAACTGTATCCCACTCCCTTTCAAACCAAAAAGAGGAGCGTAGAGGTACTGATAGGATCACCCTCCAAACAGGACTTATATAACCAAAGGGATTCTATCAAAAAAAGTGAATAAGGTGATAATTTTTTATTTTAATTTTTAGTTATTAGAAGTGGTACTAGGCTCTCTCTTAGAAGTGGAAAGATGAGAGCACAATGTGCTTGTTAAAATACCCCTCACACACTAAAAAACCGTTAGTGTCATGCTTCATCATAGGGGTCTTCCCGCCCCTATAACGGGACGGGGCGTGCTACGACCAGACGGGCTACGCGGGAGCACTTAAGTTGTGACAGAGGCTATGTGTGGGTGCATGGGTATCAGTGAAAGTGTAGGGACCTAACACAAGTGAGTGTGAAAAAATGAAAAAAGATGAAAAAAGGTTAAAAATTCCCTGGCTTAGTAGAAAAAAATAATTTTATTAGCTTCTCTAGCTGGGAACATTAAGAAGGGGTTGTGAGGTAGAGCATTAGCTGGATCCCTAGTCGACATGTTTCGTGAGCAGTCCCCTACTGCTTACTCATCAGGACCAAATAGCGATCCCTACTTGTTAGTACTCAGTTCTATGAAGATAAGCCTACTGTCCTACAAACAATTCAGCAAAAATCAGCTGACTGTTTGTGCTTCGGGGCATGAGTTGGCCCAGGTGAAGCAAAGAGCGATACAATGAGTATAAAAAAAATGGACCTGGTGTGGTCTCTGTAAGGGAAAAGAGAAAGAAAGAAACCAACATATATGCGTAAATTAGCATCACAATCTGAATGAAAATGCAAACAGATAATTGTATACCACACTGGTGGAGAAACCGCCTTGTATATCTGAAAGCGATTATGTTATAGTGACCTCAAACTGTGGGTTTCACTATCATCTCATCATACACACCAACAATCACGACTCCATGCATTTCCAACAGACAAGCAATTAAAAGGGGAAAAGGGGAACCCTCTTTCGCAATATTTACAGGATAAGGAAATAGTGGAAAACGATAAGCGTTTCATTCGACTCAAAACCTTGTCAATTAAGTCAATACATACTTTTCTTAGTAATTGTCAGAGCCCCATGAGTTTGCAGGCGAGGGGTATTCTGCGCGGTTTACTGTAAGAAACAAAACCGCACCTTGTGTTATTTTCTAAACATTTTACGAGATTTTTAGTTGTTTGTTTTGCCCCAGTGACCCGTTTTTTAAAGACTCGAGGTCAGGGTCTATTACTCACATGTCCGGCAGAGAAAGAAATCATTGTTCCTACCCCCGTGCTACTCCGAGGATTGCTGGGCTCAAGTGTCCGTTGTTGTTTAAGAGCCCTGCATTTCCGCATTGTCATCTGTGTGGGTGCGGCCTATTGCGCAGGAGCTAGAGCGTTAACTTCCCAAGATGGCTGCCACCTATTGGGACAGTCAGAGTGCAAAAGCGGAAGTCTTTCCGCGCTATCTATTACTATCGATCAAGGGGTGGATGTAATCGTTTTAATATTTTGAGATGGCTCATACTCGATCAATTACGGGGTCATATTTCAAAGAATTACGGGGTCATATTTCAATGTATATTCTGGGGCAAAAAAAGACCTTCATCAAATATGGATCGTGTCAAATTTCAGATGGCCAGAAAGAACCCCTGATAACGACACGCACCATCCGATGCCGTAAAAAAGGGGGGGTAATTCTTGTGGGTGATGTTGGTCAGAGTCTAGATAGTCAAAAAGGTTCCTTACAGCTGGCCCCAGGGTATGTCGTCATTTAGCCCAGTTTTGTGTGACTGAATGCGAAACACCCATCTCTGCTCCTTTTCCAACAGGAATCTCTCATTACTGACCAGTTCTATTACAGTCCATGTAATTTCCTCTGGTTTGTGATTTTTCTCTAGGAAATGGTTTGTGAGCTTTGTACTTGATTTCCTGCATTTTATAGTGCTCTTATGTTCACCTATCCTGGTTTTCACTGCCCTGCTCGTCATTCCCACATATTCAAGTTTACATGGACAGGTGATCAGGTATATGAAATTGGCACTATTACAGTTACTAAAGCTTCTTTGTTCCCAGACGGTACCATTGTTAAAGGTTATTTTTTTGCTTTTCTTAGTTAGACCACAGACCCTGCACCCTCCACATGGATAGTGTCCTTGAACAAAATTTGGATCTCTTTGTACGCTGTTGTTATTAGGTTTAGGTCTTGTATGAACCAAGACATCTCTCAGACTCTGTGCTCTTTTGTGTGCAAACATAGGCTTTGGTATTTGTAGTCCACCGCTGTTCAGGATTTTCCAATTTTTGTTGATAATTTTGGTCACTAAGTTGGAGCTGGTGTTGTACGTAGTCACACAAATTGGTCGTTTCTCTTCCTCCTTTGGAGTTTTTTCTTCCAAAAGGCTTTCGCGGCAGTTATTTCTAGCCCGTGTGTAAGCCTGGTTGATGATACGATCGGGGTACATTCGTGCCTTTAGTTTTCTTTTCAGATCATCTGATTGTGCTTTGAAGTTTTCAATCTCTGTACATCCCGTAAATGTTTTGGATGAAAACTATTGTACATTAGGAGACAGTTCTTTGAGGTGCTTTTGAAATGGGTCGTGGTCATCAATCTCCCGTCTTTGGGGAATATATTCAGATCAAGGAAAACCAAATTATTTCTGGAAGTTGTACTGGTAAATTTTAGGTAGTCATCTTGTAGATTGAGCCATGTCAGAAATTGTTCGGAGCCTCTTTCATCTCCATCCCAGATGATAAGGATATCATCGATGTATCGTTTCCACAACTTGATGTGGATCTGAAGGGGTTGTTGGAATTCAGTATTTTGGTCACCTCCAGATGGTGTACGTACAGTCCAGCTATACTAGGAGCAAATGTACTTCCCATGCTGGTCCCGTGTTTCTGTAGATATAGGGTGCCATTATATTCAAAGAAGTTTTCCTTCAATGCAAGGGAGCAGCAATTCATCACCACATTGCGTGGTGTCTGGTATTCCCAGAAGTCTTCAAAAAGGACATCCTCGATGATCTCTAGGATAGCTTGATGTGGCAAACTGGTGTAAAGGCTCTCCACATCACAGCTAATTATTAGCTGCGTGTTGGGATCAAAACTAACCTCTTCCAACAAGTTTAGAACTTCTTTGGTGTCTTTCAGATACGTAGATGTCTTTTGGACCATCGGTCTGAGAAAGGCGTCTGCAAATCTAGAGACCGGCTCTAGGATAGACACAATGCCGGAGACTATGGGTCGTCCCGGAGGGTTCTGAAGGCTTTTGTGGATCTTAGGTAGAGTGTATAGATTTTCGGATCCTTTTGACAAAGGAATTCTCCTTCTTTTTTGGTGATCCAATCATGTGCTAGCGCCTCCTCTACCATTGTACCAATCTTTATTTGTATAGTTGCTGTGGGGTCAGTGTGAAGAACTTCATAGTTTCTTTCGTCCTGTAGCAACCTCATACACTCATTGTCATAGTTCTCTATGTTTTGTATGACAGTAGCACCGCCTTTGTCGGCAGGCTTGATTATCACTCTTTTGTTGTTGCTAAGGTCTCGCAATGCTTGCCTTTCTTCATTGATGTTTTCCAACTCCATCATTACTGCCTTTTCAAATGTTAATAGTTCGACTGGAAGGGAGAGGGACCACGGTTCATTGGAACACCGAAGAAGAAGAAACCCCTCGGGTATCAACAAGGAGTATGACAGGCGCCACGAGGGCCCAGAAGTGGTTGTGAATCTTTCTGACATCGAACTAACAGCTCCACAGAAAAGAGTCTTGAAAAAGGTTTGGGATATGTGCCCACAGCCAGCATGGATAAATTCCATCTTTGCCAAGAGGTACAGGAATTCATGCGACGCCTAAAGCTGCAGGTTTTCTTTAAAGATAAAGATGACGAAACAGACCATGGAGATACCAACTTAAGACCCAAATCTAAGTTCACTTCCATGGATAACACCCTTCCAGTCAAACTATTAACATTTGAAAAGGCAGTAATGATGGAGTTGGAAAACATCAACCCTCTGGAAAACGTGTCTTCCATAACACTACCAATGAAGGAAGGCAAGCATTACGAGACCTTAGCAACAACAAAAGAGTGATAGTTAAGCCTGCCGACAAAGGCGGTGCTACTGTCATACAAAACATAGAGAACTATGACAATGAGTGTATGAGGTTGCTACAGGACGAAAGAAACTATGAAGTTCTAAACACTGACCCCACAGCAACTATACAAATAAAGATTGGTACAATGGTAGAGGAGGCGCTAGCACATGATTGGATCACCAAAAAAGAAGGAGAATTCCTTTGTCGAAAGGATCCGAAAATCCTTTATCTATACACTCTACCTAAGATCCACAAAAGCCTTCAGAACCCTCCGGGACGACCCATAGTCTCCGGCATTGGGTCTATCCTAGAGCCGATCTCTAGATTTGCAGACGCCTTTGTCAGACCGATGGTCCAAAAGACATCTACGTATCTGAAAGACACCAAAGAAGTTCTAAACTTGTTGGAAGAGGTTAGTTTTGATCCCAACACCCAGCTATTAATTAGCTGTGATGTGGAGAGCCTTTACACCAGTTTGCCACATCAAGCTACCCTAGAGATCATCGAGGATGTCCTTTTTGAAGACTTCTGGGAATACCAGACACCACGCAATGTGGTGATGAATTGCTGCTCCCTTGCATTGAAGGAAAACTTCTTTGAATATAATGGCACCCTATATCTACAGAAACACGGGACCAGCATGGGAAGTACATTTGCTCCTAGTATAGCTGGACTGTACGTACACCATCTGGAGGTGACCAAAATACTGAATTCCAACAACTCCTTCAGATCCAACATCAAGTTGTGGAAACGATACATCGATGATATCCTTATCATCTGGGATGGAGATGAAAGAGGCTCCGAACAATTTCTGACATGGCTCAATCTACAAGATGACTACCTAAAATTTACCAGTACAACTTCCAGAAATAATTTGGTTTTCCTTGATCTGAATATATTCCCCAAAGACGGGAGATTGATGACCACGACCCATTTCAAAAGCACCTGAAAGAACTGTCTCCTAATGTACAATAGTTTTCATCCAAAACATTTACGGGATAACCTCCCATACGGTCAGTTCCTGCGTTTACGCAGGAACTGTACAGAGATTGAAAACTTCAAAGCACAATCAGATGATCTGAAAAGAAAACTAAAGGCACGAATGTACCCCGATTGTATCATCAACCAGGCTTACACACGGGCTAGAAATAACTGCCGCGAAAGCCTTTTGGAAGAAAAAACTCCAAAGGAGGAAGAGAAACGACCTATTTGTGTGACTACGTACAACACCAGCTCCAACTTAGTGACCAAAATTATCAACAAAAATTGGAAAATCCTGAACAGCGGTGGACTACAAATACCAAAGCCTATGTTTGCACACAAAAGAGCACAGAGTCTGAGAGATGTCTTGGTTCATACAAGACCTAAACCTAATAACAACAGCGTACAAAGGGATCCAAATTTTGTTCAAGGACACTATCCATGTGGAGGGTGCAGGGTCTGTGGTCTAACTAAGAAAAGCAAAAAAATAACCTTTAACAATGGTACCGTCAGGGAACAAAGAAGCTTTAGTAACTGTAATAGTGCCAATGTCATATACCTGATCACCTGTCCATGTAAACTTGAATATGTGGGAATGACGAGCAGGGCAGTGAAAACCAGGATAGGTGAACATAAGAGCACTATAAAATGCAGGAAATCAAGTACAAAGCTCACAAACCATTTACTAGAAAAAAATCACAAACCAGAGGAAATTACAAGGACTGTAATAGAACTGGTCAGTAATGAGAGATTCCTGTTGGAAAAGGAGCAGGGATGGGTGTTTCGCATTCAGTCACACAAAACTGGGCTGAATGACGACATACCCTGGGGCCAGCTATAATGAACCTTTTTGACTATCTAGACTCTGACCAATATCACCCACAAAAATTACCCCCCTTTTTTACGGCATCGGATGGTGCGTGTCGTTATCAGGGGTTCTTTCTGGCCATCTGAAATTTGACACGATCCATATTTGATGAAGGTCTTTTTTTGCCCCAGAATATACATTGAAATATGACCCCGTAATTCTTTGAAATATGACCCCGTAATTGATCGAGTATGAGCCATCTCAAAATATTAAAACGATTACATCCACCCCTTGATCGATAGTAATAGATAGCGCGGAAAGACTTCCGCTTTTGCACTCTGACTGTGCCAATAGGTGGCAGCCATCTTGGGAAGTTAACGCTCTAGCTCCTGCGCAATAGGCCGCACCCACACAGATGACAATGCGGAAATGCAGGGCTCTTAAACAACAACGGACACTTGAGCCCGGCAATCCTCGGAGTAGCACGGGGGTAGGAACAATGATTTCTTTCTCTGCCGGACATGTGAGTAATAGACTCTGACCTCGAGTCTTTAAAAAACGGGTCACGGGGGCAAAACAAACAACTAAAAATCTCGTAAAATGTTTAGAAAATAACACAAGGTGCGGTTTTGTTTCTTACAGTAAATCGCGCAGAATACCCCTCGCCTGCAAACTCATGGGGCTCTGACAATTACTAAGAAAAGTATGTATTGACTTAATTGACAAGGTTTTGAGTCGAATGAAACGCTTATCGTTTTCCACTATTTCCTTATCCTGTAAATATTGCGAAAGAGGGTTCCCCTTTTCCCCTTTTAATTGCTTGTCTGTTGGAAATGCATGGAGTCGTGATTGTTGGTGTGTATGATGAGATGATAGTGATACCCACAGTTTGAGGTCACTATAACATAATCGCTTTCAGATATACAAGGCGGTTTCTCCACCAGTGTGGTATACAATTATCTGTTTGCATTTTCATTCAGATTGTGATGTTAATTTACGCATATATGTTGGTTTCTTTCTTTCTCTTTTCCCTTACAGAGACCACACCAGGTCCATTTTTTTGATACTCATTGTATCGCTCTTTGCTTCACCTGGGCCAACTCATGCCCCGAAGCACAAACAGTCAGCTGATTTTTGCTGAATTGTTTGTAGGACAGTAGGCTTATCTTCATAGAACTGAGTACTAACAAGTAGGGATCGCTATTTGGTCCTGATGAGTAAGCAGTAGGGGACTGCTTACGAAACATGTCGACTAGGTAGCCAGCTAATGCTCTACCTCACAACCCCTTCTTAATGTTCCCAGCTAGAGAAGCTAATAAAATTATTTTTTTCTACTAAGCCAGGGAATTTCTAACCTTTTTTCATCTTTTTTCATTTTTTCACACTCACTTGTGTTAGGTCCCTACACTTTCACTGATACCCATGCACCCACACATAGCCTCTGTCACAACTTAAGTGCTCCCGCGTAGCCCGTCTGTTCGTAGCACGCCCCGTCCCGTTATAGGGGCGGGAAGACCCCTATGATGAAGCATGACACTAACGGTTTTTTAGTGTGTGAGGGGTATTTTAACAAGCACATTGTGCTCTCATCTTTCCACTTCTAAGAGAGAGCCTAGTACCACTTCTAATAACTAAAAATTAAAATAAAAAATCATCACCTTATTCACTTTTTTTGATAGAATCCCACTCCCTTTCCCCAGAATGGCCACACCCCTAGTCCTTACTTCCTGTGTCAGTCTATACCCTAGTGTATTAAGTAAATACTGTTGTGTCTCCTGCATGCAAATAATATTAGCCCCCGTCATTTGTAGTCCCGCAGACACTCTTGTCTTTTCTTCGAATCATTAAGACCACATATATTACCAGTACGGATTTTCAATCTAGCCATACTGATTCTTATCAATACCTGAATGTTTACATTTCCCCTCTTGAGCCAACTTCCACCTGTATATTTCCTGCCATTTTCTGTCTTTCTTATACCCTGGTACGCCCCTCTTTGTTACACCCCTTATTCCTACCACCTGTCTGCCCCCTTCACCCCTCCCTCTCTCCCCCTCCACACCATACTTTAGGCAATCAGGCTCAATCCTGAGCCTGTGTGATAGTGTCTGCACCATCCTCACCCACTCTTCACTTCCCTCCCCTCACCCGTGCTCACATATAATTTTAGCCATCATAATCACACTCAAAACTCGTTGTATTACAGAAAAAATTCATACTAAAAGTCCATAGGAAAATGAAAAATCAAGGAAAAAGGAAACATCCCATGTAGAGAAAAAAGGAAAATACTGTCTGGGACAGGGAAAACACGTACAGCACATAAGCAGGTCAAGACAAGCAATTCCACATTGTGACAAAAAAAGTACCCTGATCTTAACCTCATTATGCCTTCAATATTGACAAATATTATTTGCTCTTGGCATTCCCAACTTTCCCCACTGTGATCTCTTCTAACACTCTGTGCTTGTATTTCAGAAATTAAATGATAGTCCTGACCTTGAAAGATAACTCTTAGCTTAGCTGGATTCTGTAAAAAAAACTGTAACTCCTGTTTTTTGAAGGGTGCTATAAGTCGCCTAAGCCTCCATCTTCTTTCCATTGTGGCGTGTGCAAAATCTAGTTTTGTGAAGAAGGAGAAATTCTCCCAATTTCTTTTCATGTTAGGTCTGGCCAGATCGTAAATGACTGTCGGAGCAGAACATTTCCAAAATAGACTAATATTACGCGTGGATATGACTGGGTGTTTGTGGGCGCTTGGACATTGTTAAGGGGAATCTATGTACACGTTGGATTTCTTAATCCCAATCCCAGTGTGCTAGTTCTGGCAGAGAGTCTTTCAACATATTTATTGCGAACCTCCTGATGTCACTGCCTTTACTGTTCTTGGGTCACCCTAGCAGCCTCAGGTTGTTGCAACGTTGGCAATTTTCGGCCTCTTCTAGCTTCCACATCACATCCTTCAGTGTACTCTCCTGTGAGGTAGCCTGTATTTTCAGTATGTCCACCATATTTTCTAACACCTCTGTGCAGTTATCCACCATGCTTTCCTCTGTACAGGTTTTTTTTAGGCCAGCCGTGCTTGTTGATTTGCCATTTTGACTTCATCTTGCAACAATCTTAGGGATTGTAAGATCAATGAGAGGGAAGGCTCTGCAGACTGTTAATAAGTTTTCTGTATGGCCGTACTGACCAGTTGTTCTCTGGAGATCCTCCCTTTCTCATTTGAGCCATTAGGGGGTAATAACTATGTGGCTGAGTAGTACCATCCAAGTTCTCCCTCTTCCTCTCCCAGATTTCTCTTACGGCTGCTCCTTTTTCCTTCTGATGTCCGCTTTGTTCTCCTCTGTATCTTTGTCTCCCCTTGCTGGCTATAGTTGCTCGTGGAGGAACCCCCACAATCATCATCACTACTACTTGACACTTCAATATCCGAATCGCAGGATTCCTCATTCAGAGAGAAGAATTTTTCCAGGGAATCGGGGGAGAGGTATCCCGCCTCCTGGCTCTTTTTCTGTGTACACCCTTCTGTGGGAACATGTTGTTTTATCTTGTTTATCAGTTCAGGTCTACTTCTGTTTTGTAGTTATTGCTGGATTACATATAATTTCCTTAGGGGGGCTGTCTTTGTCCGGAATATTTTTATTAATGCTGTCCCCTTTTTGGTGGGCACTGACGAGTACCTCCGAGGTTCCCAGCACAGTGTTATCACAGTTTGAGCCCCATAAGACTCTCTCCTCCCATAATTCGAACATTATATTCTGTTTGATGCTTTGAGGGTTCATTTGCGGGTTCATTATGTCGCTTCATTTCTCGCCAGCAAATATACTGTGCTGGTCAACCAACTTTTCTTGAGCCCCCATCTCCATGCCCCTCACTTTTTCATTTACGCATGTGTCCAAGGGTAAAAACAAACTTGTTATAGCGACCCGTTTCCCCCCTCCTGCCTTCCCGATGTTATGCCTTTCTGGACAGTGCTTTTATCAAGCTCCGTCTTATCCCTGTCCAGTTTGTTTCCCTTACCTGTACGCTCTTCACTTTTCTTTAAATCCGTGTCAGTTTTTGGGTCAGTTTCCCGTCGTGCTGGTGCCGGCTGCGCACTCGAGCGCATCTTGTCTTGACCTCCTCGTGCTGCCATCAACTGGCAGCCATCACTGATTCCCCATCCAGAAACTGCAGTCAGCAATAGCCGGGCAAGGCATTCTCACCGCTCACAGCAGCCCTCACTTTTTCCCTCAGGCCGGTGGTCACCTTGTCTCCGGCCTCCGTCATGCCATCGGGTACATTGATCAATCTCCACTCGCATAATCTGTTTATGTTCAGAGGCGAACCCAGCAAGGATCGGAGTGAAGAGGAAGTAAGTGATAGTGGTCTCACTCCGACGCCATCTTGCCTCTGTCTCAAAAACCACTTTTGCATAAACAGCAATTCTATAGATATTTGCAACTCTGTCATGCTTCACACAATCACTTGAGAGATATAACTGATCTCTCTGATTTTAACACACTTGAAACCAAGCTCTTAATGGGCAATATGGCCCATATGCAAATCATATCACTATATTGCTTGTTGATCATTAATACACCCAACACCTTTGGTTTGCTCTGGTCAGCCTGGGACAGAGATGTGGTTGAGATCACGGATGAGGAAAGGCAGGAGGCTTAAGTGGTCCACAGGGGTGTGGCCATTGTTGTTCAGTTTATAATAATCCAGTTACAGTTCCTTCACAAGGCCTACATTTCCTGCTTCAAGCTTTGATGCTTAGGGCAGATTCAAACCCCTAATTATCTCTGATGTGACAGGACTTTCGTCACACTATATGGCCATTCTTTTTTTTATAAATCTTTTTTTATTGAAATCAAGGCATGACATATGAAAAAATCAATAATCAAAAATAGAATGGACACTAGTTTCTACAAAACCATTGGTTTGTATTCGAAAACCCTCATAGACTTCCTGGTATTATCGTTTGCGGTGTATCTTTTCTCCGCCCCATCAGGAGTCATGGCGTATTCATCGGGTGATCGATTGACGTGCTGGGTGCCTGCCTCACCTGAGGCTACCTCTGGTGATAGTAGAAGTGTCCAGAGATTAAAATTAAGTACGTGAAGGAATAGACTAAAAATAGCGTCTAATCAAAAAAAGGTTTATTTATTCTGGGTAGTTTAGGCACTATGGTTAAAAGGAATTGCGATACAAGGTGGTCAGGTTACTGGATCACCATATCTATTTAGGGACGTGTCGACATGTTTCAGCTCGCTCGGCCCGGTCGGGTCTATGGAGCTTTCGTCAGGACAAGAAAACGTATATACAGACAAACAAAAGGAAATTTAGACATGAGCTTCACACAACTTGTGTGGGATTCAGTATTTTGAGGAGTGAGAATTTCCCATGCTGTGGAGACAAAAACCGACACAGACTATTTGTTAAAGTCGGTACTCTGTACAGGTGAGTAGACAGTCAGGCTAGATTCTATGAGGAGCGCTATTACTTTTACTCCAAATATAGAATGCGCGCCAAAATTGTGGCGGTTACACAGTGAGATTGAGGAAAAGGAGAACAAATATATAAGGTCTGAGGAAATGCAATATCGGCGAAAACAACATTGTGATAGCCAAGGCAACAAATAGTTACAAAAAAATATACAAGTATATCACATGCACAGTAGTTCAACGTGGTAATCGACTGATCGCAGATCTGTTATCAAAGGGGATTCTTAAGTCTAGAAGCCCCGCAATCATCTGTTTAAATGGGAACTAGTGCAAGGTCAGTGATGGTAGTTACTTGATGAGTCATACTTGAGTTTTTAAGGGAGACGTGAACAGTGACTTGTATAACCCTTTTTTAAAAAGTTGTAAATACCTGTTATGCGCAAGGTGAGCACTTCAACAGGGGAACCAGAGTCGCATGTGGTAATTTACTGTCAAAGTAAAGATAGGCCCATTGATTAGTACATTGATTTGTCTTACCCGTTTGGCTGGAGAGCGGAGAGCTACCATTCTTACCCATGAGGTACAGCTAGGTGTCCCTTGTGCTGACTCTTCTCCTGGCTATGGGCGGGGCTATAGAGTTCAGGCTTTTATACTAGTTCTGAACACAAAGAAGAGACAACTCTATGGGTTGGGAAGAGTACTGGTAAAATGGAGGGTACTCAAGGCAATGTTATTTTTTCAGTAGAACTGATGCCAAGGAATATGATCGTTCATCCCCAGTGTGTCCGTTTTAAGGCGTTCTACCCATCTTTGCTCTTTTTCGAAGAGAGTTTGTTCTGCATTCTGATTTTTGAATTGGAGCATTTCAATGACTGTCCATCTGAGCTCATCGCAGGTATGACCTGCCGCAACAAAGTGACTGCAGAGTTTGGTGTTGTTTTTCTTGAGTCTGATGTTGCTCCTATGTTCTCATATGCAGAGTTTTACTTTGCGACAAGTCATGCCTACGTATTGGCGTTGGCAGGGACAGGTGATTAGGTAGATAACATGCGTTGAATTGCAATTAGTGTGGCTTCTTTGTGTCCACAGTATGGTGTCTGTTAATTGCAGTGTCTTGGTGGTATTAGTGAACTTGCAAACTCCACATGTGCCACAGGGGTAGTGGCCAGTGACTGGGATCATGTTTGTATCCCTGATGGTAGACAAAAGGGGTTTATTCCTTGGCCTAGTGTGTACAAGGACGTCTTTGATGTTCTTTGTCCTTCTGTTCGCAAATCTGGGTTTGGGCCAATTGAATTTGCCTGAAGTTAGTATTTGCCAGTTTTTCCTTATGAGTTTCTGTACATCATAGGTTGCCGGGCAAAAGGTGGTGACACAGGTGACAAGATCTTTTATGGGTTCTTTGTTGGTGTTCTGTAGGAGGCATTCTCAAGGCTGATGTTTAGCACGTTTTTTGCATTTGGAGATTACTGCTGGGGTGTAGTCTCTGTTACGTAACTTATGACTCAGTTCCTGTGCTTGTCGTGTATAATCTTCCTTCTTACTGCAGTTACGTTTGTGCCTCAAGAATTGACTATAAGGAAGGTTGTCTCGCAGTGGGCGGGGATGGTAGCTGTTGTAGGAGAGCAGGCTGTTTTTCGCTGTTGGTTTCGTGAACGTTTTAGTTTCCAATTTGCCATTCTCCGCAAAAATGGTGAGGTCCAGGAAATCAATTTGTTGGTTATTCGCAGTGAAAGTGAATTTCAACCACTGATCTCTACCATTGAGCCATTCCATGAATGTAGTAAGGTCTAGACTGGTGTCCCAAATGAGTAAAACATCATCGATGTAACGTTTCCAGTATAATATATGGAAATGTATGGGTTGGTGTTATGGAGCACACATTTTTGTTCGAGACGGCTCACATAGAGTCCCGCTACTGACGGCGCGAACGTGCTGCCCATGGATGTGCCATGGCATTGCAAAAAGAATTGGCCATTGTATTCAAAGTAATTTTCTTGTAAGGCCAATCTACAGCATTCTAGAATGAAGTGTCGTGGGGTTTTGTGTGTCCAGTCTTTCAAAAAGCGTAGATCCTCCAACATCTTTAAGGTGTCCTCTTGGGGTAAGCTGGTGTAGAGGGACTCCACATCCAAACCTACCATAAGCATTGTGTCTGGGTTGAATTCTCGATCTGTAATCTGGGTCAAGAGGTCTCTGGTATCTTTTAAATAGGTGGGGGTATTCTGGACTAGAGGTTTCAAATACTCGTCCGCGAACTTCGATAAAGGTTCCAGCAAAGATCCGATACCCGATACTATCGGGCGTCCCGGTGGTGGGGACCTGTTTTTGTGTGTTTTGGGCAGGGAATAGAAAAAATTTATTTTTGGTCCCTTTGGTGTTAGAAAGTCTGCCTCTTTTTTAGAGATCCAACCATTTGTCTCAGCTTCATGTATTATGATGGCAATGGTGTTGGTAAGTCTTTCAGTGGGATCAGTGTCCAATTTTTTATAGAACTTCTCATCTGATAGTAAGGCCAGACATTGTTGGTTGTATCCTTCTTTTGTCAAAATGACCACACCCCCACCCTTGTCTGCGGGTTTTATTATGATGTTTTCATTGTCTCTCAGTTCATTTAGGGCTTGTTTTTCTTTATTGCTCATATTTTGATAGATCTTCTTTTTGTTGTTCATTTTGTCAATCCCCTTCATGACTGCCTGTTCAAAGGCTTGTATTTCAATTGGTACTGCACTGGTCGGAGGACAGAATTTGGACTTCCTTCTTAGGGTAATGTCGCCTTCCATGGTCTGATTCACGGATTCATTGAAAAAGGCTTTTAGTTTAAGGGTTCTGCAGAATTCCGACACTTCGCATTTGAGCTTGAATCGGTCTGTGTTTGGAGTAGGCACAAATCCGAGTCCTTTGTTGAAGACAATCGTTTCATCTTCAGTCAAAACAATGTCGGTTAAGTTCACTATTAACGAGTCTTCTTGCTCATTCCTGGTTGTGCTGCGGCCATGCTCCTCGTTTGCACGCTCGGCTGTTGATCTTGCCATCTGAGGTTTTTCTTTCTGCCCCGGGACTTATTTTGGCCTCTTCCTAAAAAAGGCAATGCCTGATGTTGATTTCCGGTGTTCGACATTTGGTGGTTATCCATAGGTTGTTGTTGGTTCATGCCAGGATGGTAAGGATTCATCCATCCCGCGTAAGGGGGCATGTAGGGTGGATAATATGGCATTGGATTTGCATGGAAAAATGGTGGTCTTGGCCATCTATTTCCTCGTCGTGGGCGTTGGAATCTAAAGTTATTTCGGCCCCTCCTCGGTGTGGACTCTTCGGAGCTGCCTTCTGAACCCTCAGACGATGTCACCCCTGTAGAGTCTGTATCTGATCCATTGATGGTTGTTGTATAGTCATCTTTAGAGTATGGGTGCATTTTTTCTTGGCTGAATTTTTTCAGTTCTTTGGTTAGTTTCTGGAGTTTGTTTTGCGTAAGATATTCTTCCATTTCATCCATCTCTTTTGTTATTTCATCTATACGTTTTTTGTAAACTTGGGGATTAATACTTTTTTTGAGTTCATTTTCACATTCCTGTATCTCCACCAATAGTGCATCCGAAAGTCTCTTTGCTGTCTCTACTATTAGGACTAGGTAGTCCAGTGTACACTTCCATGAAATGGACGACCAATCGCGTCTGAATACAAGGTCATGTAGGAAAATCCTAGGAGCATTTGTAACCCACAGGCCTTTCGGGGCTGATTTAGATCTGAGATATTCAGTCATTATTATGCCATGTATCGAGGTTCGAATCTGTTCTCTCTTTTTGCTGGTCAAAGTGTCCCAGTCATCTGTTTGAGCAATTGCTTGTATGAACTACTGGTTCTGTAATAATGATTGTCCTGCTAAGATTTCATCTATGTCACTTCCTGAAAAGCTCAGACCGGTGTTGTTCTCCATGTTTCCTCTCTCTGTGTTCCAAAATTTACAAGCAAAAGACACCCTAAGGAGCAAAAATAGGTAATTCTTCAAGGGTGTGGATGATTCCCACAGCTGTCCGCTGCTTAAAGGCTTATATCAAAAAACGGAGGGAAGAGGATTAGAAGTCCATTCATTTCCCCTGAGTAAATGTTCAGTAATCAAAAATAGAATGGACACTAGTTTCTACAAAACCATTGGTTTGTATTCGAAAACCCTCATAGACTTCCTGGTATTATCGTTTGCGGTGTATCTTTTCTCCGCCCCATCAGGAATCATGGCGTATTCATCGGATGATCGATTGACGTGCTGGGTGCCTGCCTCACCTGAGGCTACCTCTGGTGATAGTAGAAGTGTCCAGAGATTAAAATTAAGTACGTGAAGGAATAGACTAAAAATAGTGTCTAATCAAAAAAAGGTTTATTTATTCTGGGTAGTTTAGGCACTGTGGTTAAAAGGAATTGCGAAACAAGGTGGTCAGGTTACTGGATCACCATATCTATTTAGGGACGTGTCGACATGTTTCAGCTCGCTCGGCCCGGTCGGGTCTATGGAGCTTTCGTCAGGACAAGAAAACGTATATACAGACAAACAAAAGGAAATTTAGACATGAACTTCACACAACTTGTGTGGGATTCAGTATTTTGAGGAGTGAGAATTTCCCATGCTGTGGAGACAAAAACCGACACAGACTATTTGTTAAAGTCGGTACTCTGTACAGGTGAGTAGACAGTCAGGCTAGATTCTATGAGGAGCGCTATTACTTTTACTCCAAATATAGAATGGGCGCCAAAATTGTGGCGGTTACACAGTGAGATTGAGGAAAAGGAGAACAAATATATAAGGTCTGAGGAAATGCAATATCGGCGAAACCAAGATTGTGATAGCCAAGGCAACAAATAGTTACAAAAAAATATACAAGTATATTACATGCACAGTAGTTCAACGTGGTAATCGGTCTGATCGCAGATCTGTTATCAAAGGGGATTCTTAAGTCTAGAAGCCCCGCAATCATCTGTTTAAATGGGGTGCAAGGTCAGTGATGGTAGTTACTTGATGAGTCATACTTGGGTTTTTAAGGGAGACGTGAACAGTGACTTGTATAACCCATTTTAAAAAAGTTGTAAATACCTGTTATGCGCAAGGTGAGCACTTCAACAGGGGAACCAGAGTCGCATGTGGTAATTTACTGTCAAAGTAAAGATAGGCCCATTGATTAGTACATTGATTTGTCTTACCCGTTTGGCTGGAGAGCGGAGAGCTACCATTCTTACCCATGAGGTACAGCTAGGTGTCCCTTGTGCTGACTCTTCCCCTGGCTATGGGCGGGGCTATAGAGTTCAGGCTTTTATACTAGTTCTGAACACAAAGAAGGGACAACTCTATGGGTTGGGAAGAGTACTGGTAAAATGGAGGGTACTCAAGGCAATGTTGTTTTTTCAGTAGAACTGATGCCAAGGAATATGATCGTTCATCCCCAGTGTGGCCGTTTTAAGGCGGTCTACCCATCTTTGCTCTTTTTCGAAGAGAGTTTGTTCTGCATTCTGATTTTTGAATTGGAGCATTTCAATGACTGTCCATCTGAGCTCATCGCAGGTATGACCTGCCTCAACAAAGTGACTGCAGAGTTTGGTGTTGTTTTTCTTGAGTCTGATATTGCTCCTATGTTCTCCTATGCGGAGTTTTACTTTGCGACAAGTCATGCCTACGTATTGGCGTTGGCAGGGACAGGTGATTAGGTAGATAACATGCGTTGAATTGCAATTAGTGTGGCTTCTTTGTGTCCACAGTATGGTGTCTGTTAATTGCAGTGTCTTGGTGGTATTAGTGAACTTGCAAACTCCACATGTGCCACAGGGGTAGTGGCCAGTGACTGGGATCATGTTTGTATCCCTGATGGTAGACAAAAGGGTTTTATTCCTTGGCCTAGTGTGTACAAGGACGTCTTTGATGTTCTTTGTCCTTCTGTTCGCAAATCTGGGTTTGGGCCAATTGAATTTGCCTGAAGTTAGTATTTGCCAGTTTTTCCTTATGAGTTTCTGTACATCATAGGTTGCCGGGCAAAAGGTGGTGACACAGGTGACAAGATCTTTTATGGGTTCTTTGTTGGTGTTCTGTAGGAGGCATTCTCGAGGCTGATGTTTAGCACGTTTTTTGCATTTGGAGATTACTGCTGGGGTGTAGTCTCTGTTACGTAACTTATGACTCAGTTCCTGTGCTTGTCGTGTATAATCTTCCTTCTTACTGCAGTTACGTTTGTGCCTCAAGAATTGACTATAAGGAAGGTTGTCTCGCAGTGGGCGGGGATGGTAGCTGTTGTAGGAGAGCAGGCTGTTTTTCGCTGTTGGTTTCGTGAACGTTTTAGTTTCCAATTTGCCATTCTCCACAAAAATGGTGATGTCCAGGAAATCAATTTGTTGGTTATTCGCAGTGAAAGTGAATTTCAACCACTGATCTCTACCATTGAGCCATTCCATGAATGTAGTAAGGTCTAGTCTGGTGTCCCAAATGAGTAAAACATCATTGATGTAACGTTTCCAGTATAATATACTGGAAACGTATGGGTTGGTGTTATGGAGCACACATTTTTGTTCGAGACGGCTCACATAGAGTCCCGCTACTGATGGCGCGAACGTGCTGCCCATGGATGTGCCATGCCATTGCAAAAAGAATTGGCCATTGTATTCGAAGTAATTTTCTTGTAAGGCCAATCTACAGCATTCTAGAATGAAGTGTCGTGGGGTTTTGTGTGTCCAGTCTTTCATAAAGAGTAGATCCTCCAACATCTTTAAGGTGTCCTCTTGGGGTAAGCTGGTGTAGAGGGACTCCACATCCAAACCTACCATAAGCATTGTGTCTGGGTTGAATTCTCGATCTGTAATCTGGGTCAAGAGGTCTCTGGTATCTTTTAAATAGGTGGGGGTATTCTGGACTAGAGGTTTCAAATACTCGTCCGCGAACTTCGATAAAGGTTCCAGCAAAGATCCGATACCCGATACTATCGGGCGTCCCGGTGGTGGGGACCTGTTTTTGTGTGTTTTGGGCAGGGAATAGAGAAAAGGTATTTTTGGTCCCTTTGGTGTTAGAAAGCCTGCCTCTTTTTTAGAGATCCAACCATTTGTCTCAGCTTCATGTATCATGATGGCAATGGTGTTGGTAAGTCTTTCAGTGGGATCAGTGTCCAATTTTTTATAGAACTTCTCATCTGATAGTAAGGCCAGACATTGTTGGTTGTATCCTTCTTTTGTCAAAATGACCACACCTCCACCCTTGTCTGTGGGTTTTATTATGATGTTTTCATTGTCTCTCAGTTCATTTAGGGCTTGTTTTTCTTTATTGCTCATATTTTGATAGATCTTCTTTTTGTTGTTCATTTTGTCAATACCCTTCATGACTGCCTGTTCAAAAGCTTGTATTTCAATTGGTACTGCACTGGTCGGAGGACAGAATTTGGACTTCCTTCTTCTTTTTTTTTTTTTTTTAATTTATCATAAAACAGCACATTACAAAGCGCACGTAGCCATTCGCCTACATCCCTTCTCGGGCCGGCAGTGGGCCACCTTGTCTTATCAATGACGCATAAGCATAACAAATGGAGACAACAAAGAAAAAGCCTCAACGTCTAATTGATCAAGTATCCAGTCAGTGTCGGTATTTCGCCGGTAGGCCAATACTATCGATAGTGTGTTGTGCACTGTGTGTATACGGACAAATCTATATATTTTTAACTTTTTCTCCCAACCTGTTCCCCACCCCCTGCACCCCACCTCCCCTCAACCGGTCCCTAGTCTGTGCTCTTCATGTGAGTTAGCGTGTAATCTGTTGGCGTGGTATGGCGTGTGCTGCATTGTACATCCTATATTTCCAAGGGATTATTCCCATGTCCTCACTGCTAGGGATGTCGTTACTCCTACCGGACCAAGTTGCGCTGTCTTGCAAGAGGTGACCCTGATTGACTCACCCAGTGTCCAAGTGCATGTCACACCCCTGTCCCTCCCTCTCCCCCGATGCTAAGTCGTCCTCGTCTATCCTGGAAGTTAGGTAGGTCTGATATAGCCCCCAGAAGTTCTTGGGGCGACTTCGGGGCGGCAGCAGCTCGCTGTATGTCTCGGCTTGAGTGTTACAGTACATCATGTCGCTGGCCCATCGTTTCGGCGTCGGTAGCGGGCCCCTCATCCAGCATAACGCAACTACTCGCTTGGCGATTAGCATGCCCATGCTTATCAGTTTTCTCACAGGTACTGGTATATTCCTCGCGTAGCCCAGTAAGGTGAGGGCTGGGTCCATTTCTAAGTCTAGTTCCACTATAATGCTCATTTCAGCAAATATTTTGGTCCAAAACCTCTGAACCCCCGGGCACAGCCAGGCTACATGGAGGAAGTCCGCAACTTGGGCGTGGCATCTCTCGCAGCCTGGTGTGTCGCGGAGACCATACCTGTGCAGCCTTTCCGGCGTGAAGTACATCCGCTGTAAAAATTTAAAGTGGATCAAGCGGTGTCTCCCGTTCAGCGAGATCCGCCTGGAGGCCGCACAGCAGTAGGCCCACATGCTATCGTCTATGTGAGTGTCTAGATCGGTCTGCCAGGCCAGGCGCGCCCTCGTGTACTGCAGTGCCGTGTGTTCATGTCCTATTCTATAAAGCTTAGAAGTCAGCTTCTTCGGTGACTCGGTGTCTATGACATACACTAGTTCCGGTATTGCAGGGGGTTCCTCCATGTCGGGGCCTAGCAGGTCTAGAAGGGCACTACGTACTCTGTGATACTGGAAGCACTGAAGCAATGTGGGACGATCCCTCCCCCGTGTCAGCTGATCCCACGTCTTTACCTTCCCTTGCTCAAAGAGATTGCCCAGTGTGCGTGCGCCCAGGTCACTGAGGGCCCTGTGTACTCCTGGTTCCGTCAATGTGGGGAGCCATAGTGCCCAATGTATCGGCATATTGGGTGCATTCAACAGTTCTTTATCTTGCCTCTGCAGTATGGAGTGCCAGGCGTGGTTAGTAGACAGGAGGGAGTCCAGCGTTCCTATTCTACGGTCCTTAGGGCCACAGATAGTCGCCGGGAGCGGGGTTGGGTCTGCAAACAGTCTTTCCAGAATCACATGCGGAATGTCCTGATTGCCGTGTATCCAAGTGTGGAGATGGGAGGCCTGCTGGACTTCCTTCTTAGGGTAGTGTCGCCTTCCATGGTCTGATTCACGGATTCATTGAAAAAGGCTTTTAGTTTCCTAATAGTAAAGACAGCAAAGAGACTTTCGGATGCACTATTGGTGGAGATACAGGAATGTGAAAATGAACTCAAAAAAAGTATTAATCCCCAAGTTTACAAAAATCGTATAGATGAAATAACAAAAGAGATGGATGAAATGGAAGAATATCTTACGCAAAACAAACTCCAGAAACTAACCAAGGAACTGAAAAAATTCAGCCAAGAAAAAATGCACCCATACTCTAAAGATGACTATACAACAACCATCAATGGATCAGATACAGACTCTACAGGGGTGACATCGTCTGAGGGTTCAGAAGGCAGCTCCGAAGAGTCCACACCGAGGAGGGGCCGAAATAACTTTAGATTCCAACGCCCACGACGAGGAAATAGATGGCCAAGACCACCATTTTTCCATGGAAATCCAATGCCATATTATCCACCCTACATGCCCCCTTACGCGGGATGGATGAATCCTTACCATCCTGGCATGAACCAACAACAACCTATGGATAACCACCAAATGTCGAACACCGGAAATCAACATCAGGCATTGCCTTTTTTAGGAAGAGGCCAAAATCAGTCCCGGGGCAGAAAGAAAAACCTCAGATGGCAAGATCAACAGCCGAGCGTGCAAACGAGGAGCATGGCCGCAGCACAACCAGGAACGAGCAAGAAGACTCGTTAATAGTGAACTTAACCGACATTGTTTTGACTGAAGATCAAACGATTGTCCTCAACAAAGGACTCGGATTTGTGCTTACTCCAAACACAGACCGATTCAAGCTCAAATGCGAAGTGTCGGAATTCTGCAGAACCCTTAAACTAAAAGCCTTTTTCAATGAATCCGTGAATCAGACCATGGAAGGCGACACTACCCTAAGAAGGAAGTCCAAATTCTGTCCTCCGACCAGTGCAGTACCAATTGAAATACAAGCCTTTGAACAGGCAGTCATGAAGGGGATTGACAAAATGAACAACAAAAAGAAGATCTATCAAAATATGAGCAATAAAGAAAAACAAGCCCTAAATGAACTGAGAGACAATGAAAACATCATAATAAAACCCGCAGACAAGGGTGGAGGTGTGGTCATTTTGACAAAAGAAGGATACAACCAACAATGTCTGGCCTTACTATCAGATGAGAAGTTCTATAAAAAATTGGACACTGATCCCACTGAAAGACTTACCAACACCATTGCCATCATGATACATGAAGCTGAGACAAATGGTTGGATCTCTAAAAAAGAGGCAGACTTTCTAACACCAAAGGGACCAAAAATACCTTTTTTCTATTCCCTGCCCAAAACACATAAAAACAGGTCCCCACCACCGGGACGCCCGATAGTATCGGGTATCGGATCTTTGCTGGAACCTTTATCGAAGTTCGCGGACGAGTATTTGAAACCTCTAGTCCAGAATACCCCCACCTATTTAAAAGATACCAGAGACCTCTTGACCCAGATTACAGATCGAGAATTCAACCCAGACACAATGCTTATGGTAGGTTTGGATGTGGAGTCCCTCTACACCAGCTTACCCCAAGAGGACACCTTAAAGATGTTGGAGGATCTACTCTTTTTGAAAGACTGGACACACAAAACCCCACGACACTTCATTCTAGAATGCTGTAGATTGGCCTTACAAGAAAATTACTTTGAATACAATGGTCAATTCTTTTTGCAATGCCATGGCACATCCATGGGCAGCACGTTCGGGCCGTCAGTAGCGGGACTCTATGTGAGCCGTCTCGAACAAAAATGTGTGCTCCATAACACCAACCCATACGTTTCCAGTATATTATACTGGAAACGTTACATCGATGATGTTTTACTCATTTGGGACACCAGACTAGACCTTACTACATTCATGGAATGGCTTAATGGTAGAGATCAGTGGTTGAAATTCACTTTCACTGCGAATAACCAACACATTGATTTCCTGGACCTCACCATTTTTGCGGAGAATGGCAAATTGGAAACTAAAACGTTCACGAAACCAACAGCGAAAAACAGCCTGCTCTCCTACAACAGCTACCATCCCCCCCACTGCGAGACAACCTTCCTTATAGTCAATTCTTGAGGCACAAACGTAACTGCAGTAAGAAGGAAGATTATACACGACAAGCACAGGAACTGCGTCATAAGTTACGTAACAGAGACTACACCCCAGCAGTAATCTCCAAATGCAAAAAACGTGCTAAACATCTGCCTCGAGAATGCCTCCTACAGAACACCAACAAAGAACCCATAAAAGATCTTGTCACCTGTGTCACCACCTTTTGCCCGGCAACCTATGATGTACAGAAACTCATAAGGAAAAACTGGCAAATACTAACTTCAGGCAAATTCAATTGGCCCAAACCCAGATTTGCGCACATAAGGACAAAGAACATCAAAGACGTCCTTGTACACACTAGGCCAAGGAATAAACCCCTTTTGTCTACCATCAGGGATACAAACATGATCCCAGTCACTGGCCACTACCCCTGTGGCACATGTGGAGTTTGCAAGTTCACTAATACCACCAATACACTGCAATTAACAGACACCATACTGTGGACACAAAGAAGCCACACTAATTGCAATTCAACGCATGTTATCTACCTAATCACCTGTCCCTGCCAACGCCAATACGTAGGCATGACTTGTCGCAAAGTAAAACTCCGCATAGGAGAACATAGGAGCAATATCAGACTCAAGAAAAACAACACCAAACTCTGCAGTCACTTTGTTGAGGCAGGTCATACCTGCGATGAGCTCAGATGGACAGTCATTGAAATGCTCCAATTCAAAAATCAGAATGGAGAACAAACTCTCTTCGAAAAAGAGCAAAGATGGGTAGACCGCCTTAAAACGGACACACTGGGGATGAACGATCATATTCCTTGGCATCAGTTCTACTGAAAAAACAACATTGCCTTGAGTACCCTCCATTTTACCAGTACTCTTCCCAAATCATAGAGTTGTCCCTTCTTTGTGTTCAGAACTAGTATAAAAGCCTGAACTCTATAGCCCCGCCCATAGCCAGGAGAAGAGTCAGCACAAGGGACACCTAGCTGTACCTCATGGGTAAGAATGGTAGCTCTCCGCTCTCCAGCCAAACGGGTAAGACAAATCAATGTACTAATCAATGGGCCTATCTTTACTTTGACAGTAAATTACCACATGCGACTCTGGTTCCCCTGTTGAAGTGCTCACCTTGCGCATAACAGGTATTTACAACTTTTTTAAAAAGGGTTATACAAGTCACTGTTCACGTCTCCCTTAAAAACCCAAGTATGACTCATCAAGTAACTACCATCACTGACCTTGCACTAGTTCCCATTTAAACAGATGATTGCGGGGCTTCTAGACGTAAGAATCCCCTTTGATAACAGATCTGCGATCAGACCGATTACCACGTTGAACTACTGTGCATGTGATATACTTGTATATTTTTTTGTAACTATTTGTTGCCTTGGCTATCACAATCTTGGTTTCGCCGATATTGCATTTCCTCAGACCTTATATATTTGTTCTCCTTTTCCTCAATCTCACTGTGTAACCACCACAATTTTGGCGCGCATTCTATATTTGGAGTAAAAGTAATAGCGCTCCTCATAGAATCTAGCCTGACTGTCTACTCACCTGTACAGAGTACCGACTTTAACAAATAGTCTGTGTCGGTTTTTGTCTCCACAGCATGGGAAATTCTCACTCCTCAAAATACTGAATCCCACACAAGTTGTGTGAAGCTCATGTCTAAATTTCCTTTTGTTTGTCTGTATATACGTTTTCTTGTCCTGAGGAAAGCTCCATAGACCCGACCGGGCCGAGCGAGCTGAAACATGTCGACACGTCCCTAAATAGATATGGTGATCCAGTAACCTGACCACCTTGTATCGCAATTCCTTTTAACCATAGTGCCTAAACTACCCAGAATAAATAAACCTTTTTTTGATTAGACACTATTTTTAGTCTATTCCTTCACGTACTTAATTTTAATCTCTGGACACTTCTACTATCACCAGAGGTAGCCTCAGGTGAGGCAGGCACCCAGCACGTCAATCGATCACCCGATGAAAACGCCATGACTCCTGATGGGGCGGAGAAAAGATACACCACAAACGATAATACCAGGAAGTCTATGAGGGTTTTCTAATACAAACCAATAGTTTTGTAGAAACTAGTGTCCATTCTATTTTTGATTATTGAACATTTACTCAGGGGAAATGAATGGACTTCTAATCCTCTTCCCTCCGTTTTTTGATATATGAAAACATCAAGTCACACGTACATTGACAATATTGTCACCCTGCAAGCGATACTTGAGACATAATCATCACAAAACAATAATTACAGTTCCCAATTAAACGTATTCAGATCCCATTTACAATATCTTCTCTCGATCTTGGAGGTTCAGATATTTCTCTCCTGTGAATGTTCCATTGCCCTCAAACTTGCGTCCATTTATTCGGGCTATCTCTGGCTTCGTATATGGATTTTTCCGTGACCACACCCCAGTCCATATCTTTACCCCATTCTTCTATGCTCGGTGGGCTCTGAGCCCTTCTCAGTGTTGCAATGTTTCATTTTGCCACCATCGGCTCCTAGGTAACCCATATTCGCTCCTTGGAATCCAGGTTGGTAGGGCCCCATACATTTAGGAGGGCTAATTTAATGTTGCAATCGATCTGCTGCCCCAACATTTCTTCCATAAGGTTCACTACCACCTCCCAATATCTCTGGATAGTTGTGCCTTCCCAAAGTGTGTGTACAAAGGTTACCTTCTACCCCCACTGCCTTACACAGTCACCATCTGAGCTATATCCTATGCAAACCAATAATGGCCCAGACAGATAAGATCTGTGGAGAAGCTTCAGCTGTACTAGGTGAAATCTGGAAGAGATGGCGATCTCTTGAGGGTAGGCTACAGCCATCAGCCATTCATCATCATCCAATCCCGCTATATCGTGGTCCCATTTAACACTCTGGTGAATCAGGGGATCTGCCATGTTGTTATTCAGCTTTTTGTAAATGAGTGATATGGCCTTCTCTGGTAGGTCACCATCTAGAACTCTATCTTCGAGTTGGGAGGACTGGGGGAGTGCACTACCTTTAGGGAGAACCGCAGGTAAGGCATGTCTAATTTGGAGATATCTGAAATGTTCAGATTGCTCTAATTTGTATTCCTGCTGCAGCCAAGGAAAAGGGACCACCTCACCTGACTTGCACAAATCACCCACCCTGGATATACCTATGAATTCATAGCGATTAAAGCCCCTCAAGCGAATCAGCTTCCCTAGGTATTTTAAGCCATCAGTAGCTTCCGCTAGTTGTTATCCCCGAGTGGCGGTCTCTTTCCATAGAGGACCTATAGCACTGATTTTGTCCAGTTTATGGAATAGTCAGCATATTTACCAAACACCTGAAATATGTCCAGAACCACATTGAGAGATGAAGCCGGGGAGACCAGATAAAGAAAAATATCGTTTGCATACAGCAATATGCGGTTTTCCCATTCAGACGTCCATTTGAGGCCCACATTGCCAGGGGCTCAAGGGCCAGGGCAAAGAGAAGCGGGGATAAGGGGCATCCCTGCCTGGCGACATAGGATAGGTGAATGGTCTGAGCTTCCCCTGACCAAGTGCTGTATTTCCTTCACGCTGTAAAGTTGGTGTGCAAGCGTCAAACATAGTCTATACGAGACATACTACGGTGTGCACCTGAGTAGAAAGTGTATTGTTGCTGTCACGACCGCGTATCCTCAGGATCAGGGCGATGCTATATAGGGGTCCACCTCCAGACTGCCCTATACTCTGAAATCAAATTCCACAGAGCATAAGGAAATCAGGTGAGGGAAAAAAGACCAGGAAGGGACTGGAACGGGACGGGAGGCTGAAATGAGAAAAACCAAGAAAACAAACAATCATTTTTTTTTTTTTTTTTATTTCTTGTTTATTGCAAGCAAGTCAGAATATATACGTTTTTCAACAGAAATTGACTGAGAAACATAATACATTACATATCATAAATTCCACACAAAAAAAAAGAAAGCATTACAGGCATAAATTGACCTATAAGAAAATAACCAGCTAAGAACGGAGAAAGGGAAACGGGAGAAAGCAATAATCAGCTACCCCAGTTCCCGCTCAATCCACCTTTCAACAGGCGCCCACATTTTCATGCCAGTTATCCTTTTTTTATTACCTTTAGTTCTATATATGGCGTGTTCAACATTATACATGGCCAGAAGGCGAGCCCTCCATGAGAAAAAGGATGGCGGATCTGGGCTAATCCAATCTTGAGTAACACATGAGCGAAGAATTCCCATGGATTTAAAAATCAGGTTTCTTTTTTCGGCTGGAAATATTGCAGACGAGACTCCAATCAGTACAAGCTCCGGGGTTAGTACTACTGAAGTACCAAGTCTCAGAAATAGAAATGTTTGAATATCCACTATGAATACAGACAGTAGTGGACAAGAAAAGAACATCTGCTACATGATGCACCAACTGATACTCCCCATTTAGAGATTTTGGCTGGTGTATAATATAGATCAAACAACACCATGTAGTGCTGTGCCCGACTTCTACCAGATAACAAGATGGAATTAGCCAGATAAATGGAATCCTCAATCTTAATTTCATTAGAGCCCAGCTTCTCGCCCCATCTTAATTGAACATATGCTAGATCATCTGGGAGTAATGATAGCAATAAATTATAAAAAAAGCCAATTTTTCTTTTGTTAAAGAAAGAATCCATCAAAGGGATCCGCTGTAGGCCTGTGGATTCCTGAGACGTTAAAGTATTAAGAAACTGCGCACCTGTAGGTATTTAAAATAGTCGGAATTAGTGAGATTTAACCTACTTTGGAGCTCTAAAAAAGATGCAATATGGGTATTTAGCCATACATCACCGAGGTAACTAATACCCCGGTGACACCATCTTTCCATAATGGAATCTCTAAAAACAGATGGAAAAATAGATTGCGACATCAGGGGGGTGTATCTCGTAATTTTTGGTATACTAGCAATTCGCCTGATTGACTTCCAAGCCCGAAATGCTGATTTTAGGATCTTAAATTTTGTTTTTTTATAGTAACTCGGCTCAACATGTTTTAGAAAGCACCCCCGGGCCTCTACCCCTAAAGCAAATTCAAAGATTGACGGGGTATGCGCATCCAGAATAGGCGCCCTATCTCCGATTATTAGGGGGGTTATGAATTGCAAGACCGAAGCCAAATAATAGAAGAAAAAGTGTGGGATACCCCATCCCCCCCTGGCTTTTGGAAGTATCATTTTTTGATGAGCTCTCCGATGCCTTGTATATCCCCATAAAAAAACTCCCTGACATCCTTTCCAGCTGTTTAAAAAAAATTAAGGGAAACTCAAGAGGAATGGTTCTGAAAAGGTAAAGAAATTTAGGTAGTATCAACATTTTCAGAACATTGTTCCTCCCGTGTAAAGACAAATGAAGATGATTAATTCACTCTAACGTGGAATTGGCCTTTTCCAGAATAGGATTGTAATTTAATTCTGGGATCTGCAACACTGGAGATGTAATCTTCACTCCTAGATAAGTCACAATAGGAACTATGTTAGGAAAAGCAGGAGGGTTCTGACCAACTACTAGTATTTGTGTTTTCGACATGTTCAGTTTGTACCCCGAAAAGGCCCCAAACTGTTTGGCCAATTCTTCTATCTTTGGGATAGCTTTTACTATATCCGTGGTGATAACCACCACGTCATCCGCATATGCCAATGCCCTATACGGGGTGCCTGCCACCACGACTGGTGCAATATCCTCCGCGTGATTCAATTAATTGAGAAAGACATCGATATAAATAGCGAATAGAAGCGGTGATACAGGACACCCTTGTCTTGTGCCTCGGTGGATAGGAAACAAGGTGGATTTATCTATCCCTATTTTAATACTGGAAGTAGGTGTTTTATATAGGGATTTCAGTGCCGACCTCATAACTGGGCCGAACCCTTTAAAAGACAGTATGTCCCAAAGATAGTGCCAGGCCACCCTGTCAAATGCCTTCTCGGCATCCAACAGGGTGACCCCGATAGTTGTATTCATGCACTCCGCCCATTCCAACAACGCAATGACTCTCCGAACATGATCCGCAGTATCACGCTTTGGGATAAACCAGTGTTGCCATCAAGAAACTATACTGGAAATTTCCGAAGAAATGCGTGTCGCTAACATTTTTGAAAACACTTTGCTGTCAGCGTTGATAAGTGAAATCGGGCGATAGGATGCCGGATTATGGGGGGGTTTATCCTTTTTAATAAATGCCATTATTGTTGATTGTCCCCAGGAAGGTGGAGCCAATCCTTTCTGAGCTTCCAGAAAAGTAACCAATAAATCCAATTTTAACAGATTTCTGAACATCCTAAAGAATTCCAAGGGGATTCCGTCCGGTCCCATTGCTTTGCCAATTGGGAGAGAGAGTAGAGCATTCTCTATTTCTTCCCAAGTAATATCGGAATCTAAAATCTGAGCCTGCTCTGAAGATAATTTCGAGACATTATCACAAGTGATGAAATTCAGAAAAGATTCGCTAGAATAATCCGAAACTTCCTGCTCATAAAGAATCTCCTCAGATTTAGTATGTATTTGTCCTGCCTCGTCCTGAATGGCATCAATAACATTTGACGCCACTCTTTGCCTAATCTTTTTTGCCAAGATCCTGCCGGAGTTCTCTCCCATTTCGTAAATCTGCGTTCTAAAAATTGCCGCCTGTTCTGCAATTTTTGTTGTAAAAATTTCAAGAAGCCTTGCTTTATGAATAGCAAGAGTAGCCTTAATAGGTTACGTATCTTGGGCTAAAGAAATAGCTAAGGCCAGCCTCTCCTCCCACTCCTGTACTGCTTTATAATAAGACTCAATTTTATTCCGTAAGTTTTTCTGCTTATTAATCGAATAAGCTAAAGTCTCTCCGCGCACCCCTGCTTTGAATGCATCCCATACAATTTGAGAGGATACGCTACCTCTATTGAACTCAAAAAACTCTCTTATCCATTTCTCCATATATTCAATGGAGGTTGGGTCGGCCAAGAGTTTCCGATCGAATGACCAAGATATAGACTTAGAAGAGCCAACCTCAATTTTCACCTCTATCAATATTGGATTGTGGTCCGAAATTATACGAGGAAAAATTTCATACAAGGTGTGATGTATGAGTGGAGTATTTATAAAAAAATAATCCAGCCGCACCAGGTTTTGATGCAGAGCGGAAAAAAAAGTGAATCCTGGTGTGGCAGGATTTATAGCATATCCCACGTCGGAGAGCCCAAATTCTAAGACTAAGCCACTTAATGCCTTGTATGTCTTTTTCTTGAGACCAGGGTATGGTGTATTACTACGAATATCAAATCCACCCCCCAAATGGATATTTAAGTCACCACACAGAATAAGAGAAGATGGCCATTCAGCTAATTCTAAACTCAAGAAATTCAGAATATCAGGGTCGTCTATATTAGAAGCATAAATTGAGCAGATTGTCCAGGCTTTATTGTCAATATTAATCTCTAGGATCAACCACCTACCAAATTGATCAGCCTTAATACGCTTAAGATGGCCAAGCCCTCTTCTTATAAGTATTGCCACCCCTTTGGTTGTAGTACCTTGACGAGTACATCCTAATAAATGCATGCCAAGGTCTTTAAAAGAATGCCTATCAATCCAAGGCAAATGTGTTTCTTGCAAACACAATAAATCTATGCGCATACTCTGTATCATTTGTGCACAAAGCTCCCTTTTCTTTCTATTATTAAGGCCGCATATATTCCACGAACAAATTCTCAATTTTCTCAACATGATAATTTTGATCTATTAACCCGCCTGGACCCCCCCATCATTACTATTTCTGCAACACACCCCTTGTGTAAATCCAAACCCACAAATTGAGCTGTTCTTAATTATATTCGGCTTCCATTTAATATTCATCTTCATATTCAAATGAAAGACCAAATCATGAAGCAAATTATTCTCAGCTATTCCACAATTCAAAAACTTTTCCTGACTTTGCTTGTCCCCACGAACCCCCCCACCCTTCACCCCCTCCACCCACCCCGCCCCCCTCCCAGCTCCCCACCTCTCCCCACAATAGGGCAAAGGGACTTTGTAGTCCCCCAAGTCGATGATGTGAGAAGCACCTTGTGTCTCGCGACTCCATCTCCTATAGGTTGACCGATTACTGTATATACCTTTAGACCATGAGTAATGTATTAGCAGGATAGCAAAAAAAAAAAACAGGTCTAGTATAACAGGTCACAAAAAATACTATCTATGCCATCTGAGGTAATATAAATTTTATGGTCATGTTGTGTTCCCTAGCGAGTACCCCACCGACTCCATGTACGAGTTAAAAGTGCATGTAACTTCCCTCCTGTACCAGCTATGAAGACGCAAATACATTTGCGTCCAACGTTAACTTGTCCTCTTTCAGACCCACCATGAATGGGTTTGATGGTCCGTCCCCAAGTATGGTATGCCAACGTCTTTTTGAAGTGTACTCCTACGTTTTTCAGCCTGGCTGAAAGTAGGCCCTGAATCTCTGCCATCGAGCCTCTTTTCTGGCTTCTGACTGCGAGGGCCTCTGCCCAAGCAGCCCCCGTTCCCGTGAACTCTGACTTACTTCTAGCGCGGCCCTCCGTGCTCAGCTCAGCCTGCTGCCTGCCAAGATTGACTATAACCTTCGAGTTATCTGTTTTCCTCTCCGAAGATACATTCCAGCCTGCTAGCTTCAGTAAACATCCTTCCTCAGCTACAGGGCTAAAGGGCCGACCTGTCTTTATGCAAGTAATTCATAGCCTCTGTTGCCATGCTTCCAGGAAGGCCCCATGCCCCCACGCTTCTCATACAGACACTCAGGCGCTTATACACGCACTCACAGCAAGTATAGAATAGCTTCTGCTCTAGAGACCTTTCTGCCCAGATAGCTCAGTTCCTAAACATCAGATACCAGATATGATAGAAGCACAAGTTGATCTGACATGCCAGACTTCTGTCTCTTTCCGTCAGGGTAAATGTCAAGTCCCCTGCACCCCGTCTATCACACGTCATGCAGCTGCGCGCGCATCCAAGCTTCCGATTTCTGCTGACATTGCAACATTCTGTTAGCACCACCCCTTGGTACCACCCACTTGCGTCACCTATCAGTGACGTTTCTAGCACACACGCCTAGTTACGCCTAGTTTACGCCTCTTGATGATGTACTAGCACCACGTGTATACTGTTATCTTGTCTTCTCTCAGCTGTTACGCCTCTTACATTGAACATTATGATGTAAATCAAGTATATAAGCTATGTATTGTCAATAAACGTGAGCGCGCTCATCTATCCCTTCTGACACCCTGTGTGGTGGTCAGAACATGATATCCTGATTCCTTTATGAGGAATAAAACCCTTAGAAACTCTTACACCACGGACTCTGTTTTCCTTCATTTCGATTGAGTTATTATTGATTAAGTACTTACCTGCATAGAAATTAAGAGAGTAAATTAATTATTTACATCATTTTGGCGCCCGAACAGGGACCCCTCCCCCACCTCACGCGCCGGAAGGTGCGTTGCAATCCGTGTCCCCTGCCATCAGTTAGACGGACAACACGTGTACTGGCAGGATTTCCTGCATCCCCCTCTGACACACGGAGGTGACGAAGACTGCGATCAGTGCCCAGACGAGGCGGTGAGGAGTGCGGAGGATCCCGACCAGAGCCCAGCCGAAGGAAGCAAGGTCCGAGGTGTGAAGAGACCCGCCAGTTTTCCGAAGTTTTCCGAAGTTTTCCGAAGTTCTCCGAAATTTTCCGAAGTTCCGAGCCGAGTCCAGTCGAGTTTTCCGAGGCCTTCTGTTTTCCGTGCTTCCCGGTGAGTACCATTGCTGGGTCGTATCTAGACGGGTTTGGGTACGCAAGTCCGGTCTGCACTGTTTTTTAGGCAGTGTATCTGTACTGTTTAGCAGTATATAAAGTATTCCGAATTTCTGCACTGTTACAGCAGTGTATCTGTATCGTTGAGCGGTACATTCAGAGTAGGGGGAAGTTAGCTATGTCTTTAAATGTTTCATGTGATTAATGTCGTGGTATGAATGTGATTGTTTTTGTGCATTATTGTGTTTTTTTGTTTAAATAGTTACAGGCGAAATTAAGTATTAAGGATCAAGCATTTCAGTATCAAGTAGGCACAATGCCGTTTTTCAACAAATTAAAGCAGATAGGAACTAGGAAAGGGATGTTAGAGGAAGAGATTCCAATCCCCCCTAGGGACACTCCAGGTAATTTCATGTATAATAAGCATGGCATAGACGCCATCTTGTATCTAGAGTTATGGACAGATTATACCAAGCACCTAGAGGAAAGATACCGATGGCCAGTTAACGGAACATGGGATGCCGAGTGCATCATAAAGGTAGAAGAAATATTACGGAAAAAGAAAGCTAGACAATCTCAGAAAGACGCCATAGAATTTTGGCGTAAGGAATCACGTAAGCGTGCTGATAGAGCACTCCGTAGAGAAGACAGGCTTAAAGAATCAGAAAAGGCCCAAGAAAACGAATTAGTTACTGAGGGAATTCGAGTAAAAGTAGAACAAATAGATCGTATCCAAAATGGCAAAGTGAACAACATGTATCTCTTGGCCGATGGTACCCCTGACGCCATTTCAGAAATACCGAAAAATTTGCCGTCACCATTAGTTCCAACTAAAGTAATGCATAAGACTACTAAAGACATATTCCTAAATTCATACCTCGAAGATGTAGCGCCAGCTTACACAAATCTGCCTGTTCGTGCCCTGCCTACTGACGGGGCCGGGGGTGGTACTGCTCCCCAAGATCACGCTCAGCCGACACCGAAAAAGACTAGTTCCGTTCCGCCAGCCCCGCCACTTCCCTCACCTAAAGCTGATTTGCCGAAACCACTTCAATCAGATCCTACTAAAAGACAAATTCAGATACTGACTACACACAGAGATAATGCCCAAGCTTCCGCTTCAGGAGGTGCGATCGCGGGTCTCCAGACCCCGCCACCGACTCACAGATTAAATCTCAGAGGTATGCAGAGTCCTCTTACGAACAGATCACCCCGTTCTTCTAATTCATCCCGCCTTGATGCCTTAAAGGAAAATATGTCAGTTTGTAGATATGATCCAGAACCTGGACAGGACGACTTAATGATATTAGCGTCTTTACGATTAAGATCTGCTACTGATAGTTTGTTATGTTATGCAGGAATGAAGGAACGTCTAGATAGAATATATGAGTTCGTTCAAACGGGAAAGGACCCCGACAGTATTAAGGATGCCCTGGAGAAACAGAAAGTTAACATGCAAGCACTGATACTACGATTTTTCATAAATTGTCTAATAAGAGAACGAGACAGGCCCGGAACAGATCAGAGTGAATTAGATGCATTGAATAAGTGGGGTCAAAATATAGCCGACGGAAAACATGACAGACAAAATTGCATAGAGGCCATGTATAAAAAGATTAAGAAAGCAGTGATAGCAGTACACGAGAAAGAGAAAGAAAAGGCTCCCTCCGAGGAGGAAGAAGAATCTGAAGAACCAGAACCGACTACAAGCACTATAGCATATGTAGGTAAGGGAACTTATCTTAGGAAGGGTATCCGTCCAGAAAGCAAGAGAGTTTTCTTCTCTGCCTTAACGAATCCGAATTCTGCTGAGCATCAGTTCCAGGAAACTGATAAACGGCTTCGAGATCGAGTTGGGTACCATGTACTCAATTCTATGGATGAACAAGAATTAGCCCGATCAGCGGTATCATGGGCCGAAAATGCAGACATATATAATGATGACACCGTAGCACAGACATTTCTGAACCTCTCCCCCGACGAACAGAAATTAGCAGGTGTATACATGATCCAACACCTTCTCATCAAATACAGAAAACATTATTCCGATCCAGGTCCCTTACACGAGACACTGGAAGCACTACTGATGGATAGATGGAGAGGTCTAAGCACTAAATTAGTTCAAATAATTCTAGAACAACGACGCAGATATGACACCTTTGTAAGCTCTGAATATGTCCCCGCCCCACCTCCAGAAAGAAAAATGTACCATATGCAGTGCAGGGGTATTGAAAGCCAGAACCCCTTACGAGAAGTGCACCCTGTTATGGGTGAGGATAAAACCTTGAAACGCGTGTATGTACACACGCCTCTGACTAAATTAGAACTGTTAGAAATGAAGAAATTAGTCCCGTGCCATGATAAAGACCCCGCAGGTTTTCACAGAGAGCTCAAAGATATGTTACTGATGGGGGACTACACATATGATGATATCATGAAAATGTTGAAAGTATTATTGCCTACGGGTATATTCGAGAAATTAAAGGAAAAGGACTGGGAGGTGGGAGACGCAAAGATTGCCTGGGCAGAAATAGAGGATGAAGAAAAGAAACGGATTCCAGGGTTAGGCCTTGGGGACAAAACGAAAGCATTACCAGGTTTAATAGTACAGGTCCTGCCCAGATTATTGACAACTAGAAAGGAGGATTGGGATGCAATCTCGTCCTGTAAACAGAAACATGATGAGGATACTAGCGACTTTTATTCAAGATTCGAGAAATGTTTTATTATCAATAGTGGCCTCCAGCCAAGTAGCGAGTCGTACCCACATCTTTTTGTATCAAAGTTAGTCGAGAATTCCCTACCGTTAGTTAAAAATAGAGTGTATAAAGTCGAGAGTACATGGCAAGCAAATACGCCATCCCAGATGTTACAAATGTTACAATATCACCAGAATAGAATTAGGGAAGAACAAGATCAGGAACAGAAGCGCATGAAAGACACGAAAATGAAAATGTTAGTAGCCCAGACGGTTCCATCCGACAGTCACAGAAAAGGTACGACCCAGACAAGTCACACTGCAGCTCCTGTTAAAGGGACATGCAATTATTGCAAGCAGCCAGGTCACTACGTACACGAATGTGCAGTTCTGAAACATAACATAGCGACAGGTAAAACTAAAGAGAGACCGCATCCGCCTAGACAAGACCATAACCAGCATCAGTCTACACAGAATACACAGCCCATGCATGCATCTGCACAGACAGCACAGACCGTAGCAGTACCACAGCCACAGCCCATTGCTGCAACTCAGCAAGTCTCACAACAGATGTACCAGTATGCCCAGTCTGCTTACCCCGAATATTCCCGATATACATGAAACAGCCTGGAGAGGGAAGGTGGCTTGCCTCTTATCGAGATTCCTGTAGATCAAGAAGGTCCTTATGTACACAGTCAAGTATTGGGGAAACTTGAACTTAGTCCTGCTCAACGTCTGTTATCCTGATAAAGAGGGACTTCCCACTCGAATAGGAACTGATCTAGAAAATGAAGTATATGGATTAGGTAATTACACAATTAGCCTTATGATCCTTACTGTCGAATCTGAAACTGCTCCAGTTTTGCCCCATATGTTAGTGTTACCAGTCACAGGTGAATTATGTGTTAGCAAGAAAGGTTCAGTACACGTAGGTCATAGTAAATGCACTACTGTGGTCGAGTTCAGTGACCATGGTAAATCGTCTTTTAAAGCTACCAGTCATTCCTATTTTGTTTGTGGTCATACCGCATACATACGTTTGCCTCCAGATTGGGATGGTACCTGTTACATTGCATTCCTTCTGCCACCTGTTTTCCTAGCTCCCCCTGATTACCATAGAAATACGAATCTAGCACCGAATAGACCTAAAAGAGATATTCCCCTTGTCGACTACACAGAAACGGCATGGGAACAGTACACTGATTTCAATAAAGGATTCTTTTTCTTCCTAGGACCTGTCCAAAACAGTAAATTGATACGCAGATTAACGAGAACACTTGAAGCAGTAGTGAACGAAACTGCCTCCGCTCTAGGTAACTTAACAGAGGAGCAGTCTGCTATACGGACTGTTGTCCTTCAAAATCGTCTTGTGATTGACGTCATCTTGGCAGATAGAGGTGGAGCCTGTAAGGTCATCGGGTCAAGTTGCTGTGTTTTCATTCCACAAAATGCACCATCTGTCTATCAAGCTATCACCCGTTTACATAAAATTGCAAATCAGATACATCAGAATCCAGGCACCTGGACTTGGTCCGGTTGGTTCTGGACTACATTAACAGCTTGGGGATGGAAGATCTTATCATTCCTAGGCATTGGTCTTGTTATAGTATTCAGTTGTTGCCTATGCCTGCAGTGTGGGCCAGCGATATGTGGATTGTGTGCCACATCCTGCATTGAGCATTCCAGTTGCCTCTCAAACAGTCAAAGAAAGAAAGACGAACATATAATGTTACAAGAACAAACCGATCGATTTATGAGGATCGATATATCATGAAGGGTCCGTAGGGAACAAGGAGGGAATGAGGTAATATAAATTTTATGGTCATGTTGTGTTCCCTAGCGAGTACCCCACCGACTCCATGTACGAGTTAAAAGTGCATGTAACTTCCCTCCTGTACCAGCTATGAAGACGCAAATACATTTGCGTCCAACGTTAACTTGTCCTCTTTCAGACCCACCATGAATGGGTTTGATGGTCCGTCCCCAAGTATGGTATGCCAACGTCTTTTTGAAGTGTACTCCTACGTTTTTCAGCCTGGCTGAAAGTAGGCCCTGAATCTCTGCCATCGAGCCTCTTTTCTGGCTTCTGACTGCGAGGGCCTCTGCCCAAGCAGCCCCCGTTCCCGTGAACTCTGACTTACTTCTAGCGCGGCCCTCCGTGCTCAGCTCAGCCTGCTGCCTGCCAAGATTGACTATAACCTTCGAGTTATCTGTTTTCCTCTCCGAAGATACATTCCAGCCTGCTAGCTTCAGTAAACATCCTTCCTCAGCTACAGGGCTAAAGGGCCGACCTGTCTTTATGCAAGTAATTCATAGCCTCTGTTGCCATGCTTCCATGGAAGGCCCCATGCCCCCACGCTTCTCATACAGACACTCAGGCGCTTATACACGCACTCACAGCAAGTATAGAATAGCTTCTGCTCTAGAGACCTTTCTGCCCAGATAGCTCAGTTCCTAAACATCAGATACCAGATATGATAGAAGCACAAGTTGATCTGACATGCCAGACTTCTGTCTCTTTCCGTCAGGGTAAATGTCAAGTCCCCTGCACCCCGTCTATCACACGTCATGCAGCTGCGCGCGCATCCAAGCTTCCGATTTCTGCTGACATTGCAACATTCTGTTAGCACCACCCCTTGGTACCACCCACTTGCGTCACCTATCAGTGACGTTTCTAGCACACACGCCTAGTTACGCCTAGTTTACGCCTCTTGATGATGTACTAGCACCACGTGTATACTGTTATCTTGTCTTCTCTCAGCTGTTACGCCTCTTACATTGAACATTATGATGTAAATCAAGTATATAAGCTATGTATTGTCAATAAACGTGAGCGCGCTCATCTATCCCTTCTGACACCCTGTGTGGTGGTCAGAACATGATATCCTGATTCCTTTATGAGGAATAAAACCCTTAGAAACTCTTACACCACGGACTCTGTTTTCCTTCATTTCGATTGAGTTATTATTGATTAAGTACTTACCTGCATAGAAATTAAGAGAGTAAATTAATTATTTACATCACATCAATGTCTAATGCAAGAAAATCATCCACAAGTACACCCACTAATACATCCCCTGCAACATCATCTTAAAAGAGAAAATAAGGAGAAAAGGAAATTAATCAGACATCAAAATGAGCCTAACAATTCTTTCGCAGCTCCCTCTGAAGTAAGATAGTATGATCTTTCTTTAAATACTACTTTTAGCTTAGAGGGATTGAGAAGAAAAGCCTGGGCGCCCTTTGCCTGAAATGAAGGGATCAGTTGGCGAAATTGCCATCTCTGTTGCACCGTAGCGTGACAGTAATCTGGACGGACAAAGAAGTCCAGGCCCTTCCCCCTGCGTTTCTTATCTGGTCTGGCTAGATCGTATAAAGCCTCTCTAGACAAGAAATTGTTCAGACAAATCAGAATTGCTCTTGGCTTAATATTTGATTGATTTCTGATATTCTTTTGAAAAGGGAATCTATGGGCCCTTTGTATTTCCATGTCCCATTTCCACTGAGTGAGTTCTGGGAAGGCCTCTGAAAAAAGATCAATAACAAATTGCCTGACGTTAGCCCCCTCACTCCCTTCGGGAATTCCTAAAATTCGTAGGTTGTTCCTCCGTGATCTATTTTCGAGGTCAACCAGCTTCCAGTTGATCTCCTCTCTTAAGCCCTCCAGTGATGACAGTTGAGATTTTTGCTGGGTCATAGAGTCTTCAATTGCTGAGATCCGGACTTCTGGCCCCCCCCACTCTAGCCGAAACCTCGTTACAAGTTTTCCCCACTCAGCGTAAATTATTCTGCAGTCGCCGTACCGCACCCTGGATACGTAAGTTCTCTGCTCTTGTTTCTTCCCGATGTTGCAACATCACTTGATATAAGGTATTTAGCGTAATTTCAGGAGTCGCTGCCCCCTCAGAACCATTACCTGGAGGAGTCGAAGGGAATCCAGCAATAGCTCCCTGCATTGTAAGTACAGTGTTCTCATCTGACCCCCCAATCCGGTCTTTCGGGAGATTCATCTACATCACTCTCAGAGTCATGTATCGAGATATTCAAGCTCTTACTGCTCTCATCGTCCCTCCATTCGCCATCTCTGCCCACCCCTTCGTCCAAGCTTCCAATTTCTAGAGCCGTGGATAAATCGGACATTGAATAGAATGGTCCAGCAGAGTCAATGGAATCTAGATCCTCCAAAAGATTTGAGTGCTCTGAAGCCTCATGCAAATTCTTTTCCATTATTTCCAGTATTTCCCCATTAGACTGTGGTTGCTCAGACAGAACAGGGGGGTTATAAGTTATTGTAGATTGCTGTGTTTCCAGGGGGCTACTCTCGGGCTCTCCATGTGGCGGTGCATTCAACAAGCTTGCTTCTCCCGTTGCAGCAAGCCTCGCACTGCCAGAATTCAAGATATTACTGCTAGAGCCCCCCAGATGCCCATTAGCATCAATCAGATCGACATCCTTAAATTGTACTTGCTGTTGTGCGAGAGATTGATCAGTGTCACCACCTTTACCAGTTTTGTCACCTTTAACATTAGATGCATTAGGGAGCTTTTTCGAGAACATCATAGGTATTTTGGGTACAGCACCTGCACTACATGCCCCAGAATGCAACTGTGGTGCTGGCTCCTGACCGGATTCAATATCTTTCAATGGAGGGTTTAACACAGCATCAGTATCAGAATCGACTGTTTGTTTTTGTAATGTTTTTTTGCATTTACTTGCAGTCGGAGTTGCGCTTACCCCGTTTTGCCCTGAATCTTGGGCTGCCACCGTTACTGCGCGTGTTTTAGGCTTCTGTGCTTTGGGTGCCATCCTCCTCGCTCGTTCACTCCTCTGCTGCCTCTCCCGATGCCGCTGAAGACCAGTGGGCTGGTGCCCGACAACAGAGGTAGGACAGCGGATTTTTCCGGCTAGGAAAGGACAATCCCTATTTTTCTCTCTGCGTTCCGAAAGCCGGTCCCGCTCTGGAACCCCTCCAGCAGCCGCCGGAGACCTACGCCACGCCGACCGCAAGCTCCGCTGAAAGCAGCTCCACAGGTCCAGCCGCATCACCGCCAAAGCCACGCCACATCACAGGTACCTCGAGGGCAAGTATAAGTCACCCCTAAGCTGCAGGTTTGTTAACTGATAATGGTGAGCAATTGCGGAGTCTGTCAGGCCCGCATTCGTTCTTTAGGAGAGAAGAGTGGCGAGACCGCTGCACTGCTGCTCACTCGGACGCCGATGCGTCTGCCATCTTGCCCCATTGCGGCAGAAAACAAACAATCATTAGTAACACATTTCTGCTAACTACTCTCGGTAAGTCTCGCTAGGACACCACCTACCACGGGCACTAGCTATAATTTCCTCTTCTCCCTCTCGGTAGGTAGTGTAAAGACCTTCTTCCACTTTAACACACAAATCTGGAATGTAAGAAACAAGGTCAGCATTCAATAAGGCGCTTCCACACCCCAAACACTCTTCCAATGCTGTGTTCACCCACACACACCTTCCAGCCTTCCTGGGTTTGCACCAAATTATAAATCCCTAATAATGAACCTTCGTAAATCCAAAAGAAGAGGTAAATGTGCACAAAATAACTTGGATTAGTCTATTACAGTCTCGAGAATGGTCCAAAGCAGAACACAGTCTTGCAACCACAATGTTCAGTAATCCGAAATTAGAAACAATATTCTCCCAGGTTTTTGTAATCAAGCACTAAAGTACTAGACTGCGTCTCCTAAAAAAGCGCTAGTGCTCACTAGTTCTTTAATTGCAGAACTCACGGAATCCTTTCACTTCAGGAGAAGTCCGAGCCTTTTCTGTCCTGAAGGACTCCGATAACACCAGACGGTGCTAGAACGGCGTTCAGCCGCCGCTGAACGCTTTGAAGGGAAGCCGCTACTCCCCGCTCGTCGATTCTCTCAGCCGAGAGAACAAAGGCTTTTCAGAAAAGGCTGCCTTGGGATTCAGCCGCTTCACCCCTCCTTCAACGCCGGATACCTTCCAGCCGGGATTGAGGGGAAAATCCGAAAAGCAACACAGCCGAGGCCCACGGCAGCCGCCGCACGCCTTCTCTCATCAATAGAGAACTCCGCCTTGGCTGGCTCACAAACCAACACGGGAAAACACTAGTTCGAAGCTCCGGTAACAAGTCAAAATCACGTACACAGCGCCTCAGCAGGCAGGTAACTATATAGACGATGACGCCTCCCCCCTGCTAAGCATTCTGGTATTCGTAGTTCTTCTCTTTATGTAAAACCCAACAGAGGTGGCAACCCCTCCATAATCCTACTCATGACAGTTGCTTGGTCAGGTGCAGTGTCCTCCAGACATCCATTAGGCCCATTGCTCCAAGAATGCTGTGGATCCAAGTGCGGGAGGGCGGCAAGGCTTTCTGGGGCTATCGGTTAAGGGAATCAGAGACAATGGAATTGAAATCACCCCCAATCAATACTCTGCAAGGCCTGGGTGTGCAATCCCGGCGGTACATAGAAAGAAAGGAGATTGATTATGCACCCTTCCCAGGTCCTGGAGGTGGCAACGAACCTACCAAGGATGTCGGTACGGACAAGGTCAATTGTCATGGGGAATGATTTCCGGACAATTATGCCCAGTCCACGGGAGCCAGATCCAAATGCTATACGGCGATATGGTCTTACAAGCATTTCCAAGCAAGTGCGTCTCTTGTAAGAGGACTACATCAGGGGGGTGTCTTTTAAAAAATTGGAGCACTATACCCCGCTCGATCTTGTCTCCCAGCCCGTTGACATTCAACAACAACAGCTTGAGCCCTTGTCTAGTTGTCGCAGTTGCAGGGGGAGCCTCCCTTGAACGCCCCAACGGGGGGGGACACATCAGTAAACCACTTTCCCTTCATAAGCAGAAATACCAAAAGCATGTAACCAGTGATTGCCTTTCCTTGGAGACAGTCATATTTGTCATACTTGAAAAAGACAGAACAATACAAACTAAAGCATCCCCCCATCCCGTGCAAGAAAAAGAACTATGAATAGTACACTGGATGTGGTTCATGGCGGAGAGGTGCTGCGAACAGGATGGCCACCCCCCAAACACACAAAGGACCCAACAATAAGAGATAAAACTGACAAAACTCCACAAACCCAAAAAAAAACTTTCACCCCCCCTCCCTGCCTCCCTGCATGACAGGCAAGAAATCACCCGCCACCCCAAACTTGCAGAGTGGCTTTTGCCCCCCCCCTAGAAAACTTGTAGGTACGTGTGCCAACCCCACTCCCTGTAACAACATTTTGTGGCAAACTTATGCCCCCAGCACTTTCCCCAAGAGAAGATGTAAAGCCACGAAATAGTACTATTCAGTATGTACCCTCAACACCCCACTTTATATACATAGTTACGTCTTTGTTGTCTTCGTCATCCGGAGCAGGTGAACCCAAGCAACTGACACATTGTAGGCGTAATACACAGAGTATAGTGTCCACAATGAGTTCTCTAGTTTGGACCACATCTGAAAGAGTTCCAGGGTCTCACTGCTCCTCCGTTTGACTATAACCCAGTGAGGCATCTGCAACAACATCATTCTTTGTGAGTCTTTGACGACCGTCTGTCCATTGCTGATGTCCCGTCTCACGGCGATCCTTGTTATTCCGCGCCTCGACAGGGCGCCATCCCTCAAGCCTGTCCCTAGCGTCCTCAGGGCTGGAGAAGAAACAGGTTTTTCCTTCCGCTTCGACACATAGCTTTGTGTGGAACAGCATCGCGTACCTACTCTCTTGCCCTTGCAGAGCTCGTTTAGCCTCTAGAAAGATGCAGCGCTGTTTCTGCACCCGTAGTGTAAAGTCAGGAAATGGAAATGGAAATGTAAATGTTGTATACTTGTAAAGCGCACAGCTGCCCGCACCGCGGGCGTCCCGGCGCTGTATACCGCTGGGGAACCCGTCCTGGCTTTCCCTGTGAGATGGTCCCTTCTGGGCACCTCCAAGGTGAGACCAGGCATCCCCTGCGTTGAAGGGGCCGTTGTGAAGATTAAGCAAGCTATTGCCCAGAGTTGCAGAGTGGAGCCCAAGGTTAGAGTAGGCGCCGAGGCGAGAATTATCAGGCTCGCGGACATTTTGACCCAAGACCCTGCCGCGTTGGGAATCGAACCCTGGTCCCGGGCCGATCTCAGCTTCCGGGTCTGCCGCCTCTAACCATTGAGCCACACTTCTCCACATCTGAAAGTGATTGTGCTGTTATCAATTTTGACTGGCGGGCCTACTCTTGCAGTGAGTAATATGACAACTCAACCTCTAAAGTGAAACATCTGCGCCAGGAGGGGAAGGGGCGGTGCTCCTGGTTTCGGTCTGCCACCTGGCACCCTGTGCGCCCTTTAAATCGAGAAGTAGTTGGATAGTCCCTTAGGTTGGAGGTGCTGTAACACCAGATTCTCAACGAAAGGACTGGCTGCTTGCCCCTCCGCCTGTTCAGGCACACCCAAAATGTCCACGTTGTTATGGCGCATATGGCCCAGATAGTCATCGAGTTAATGTGTTAACAGTTCCTGGTTGACCTACAGATCCGTAACTTGCATTACCTCCCTGTTCGCCAAAGGGTGCACTTTAAAGCAATGTGTACCACACACAAGCTTTATAACGGTTCTGGCCCAGCGATCCTTAGCAAAATGATCACACCCTATACAGCAACCAGATCGCTACGATCTCAAAATGAGAATCTAGTCCTCATTCCCAGATTTAAAAAAGTCCGCACAGGAGGCCGTCAATTCTCCGTTCAGGCGGCCAAAGGCTGGAACGCACTCCCTCGCGCCCTCAGACTGGAATCCAATTTCCTTGCGTTCCGCAAAAAACTTAAGACCCATTTGTTTCCCAAATAACACCCTTCGGCTACCTCCCCTCTCAATAGGTTCAAGTTACATAGCCCGGGGATGCCCTTGGGTCACCAGGCGCTGTAGAAATCGCTAAAATAAAAAAAATAAAAAAAACTTGGCGCATGAGAAGATCAGAGTCAGTCACTAGTTCCTTGGTCGTAGACTCTCATTCATTTTACGCATATCCGCCCTGATCAAGGAGACTTTAGCCACAACGGTGTCAATGAGGCCCTCTAAGGATGTGCGCACTGTGATGATAGCTGATAGTATAGCTTGCAAAGTAGGCTCTGGTGGGCTTCTTACTTCTTTGTAAGAGGTCTGTGTATTCCCTTGCCCCTTTTGCCAGGCAACTTTTTCCAGCTTCGTCTGGAGCACGTTAGGGCCGCCACAGCCGCTTGCCATGTGGTATTCGGCGCTTCAATCGTAGCAGGGTGAAAAGGAGGGGTCTAGCTAGCTACTCACTGCCTCCTGCGTATGGGACCAACCCCAGACTGGCCTGTAAGGTTTTGCCAGCTAGGTTGCGTCGGGGGCAACAGTCACTGAAACACGCCCTTGAGAAAGGAGAAGTAGGGCTGTATTACGACCCCGGTGTCCCAGTTGTTCAGTTCAGTTATGCCCTGCGTGCATGCTGTAATGCTGGTAGGGATTGTGGCCCTTGGTAGTGGCACCGGTGCTGTATCACTGTGACTGCCTGCGGAAGGTGATTATGCCCCAGCTACTATCTCTTAGGCCATAAGGCGAACTAGATTCACTGTCCGTCTCCCATTAAAGGCGGGGACAATAATGGGCGCAGTGCACACCAGGTTTCTTAATTTCAGGGGTCACTACCCCTCTGCTGCGTATTTATTACCTGGCGGATAGTGGGGGTGTAGCAGGTGGGAGTAGATCGCTCCACGGGCGTCTGGCCACACCAATCAGGTTAAAAATTGTTTGGTAGCTGAAATCAGCAAGGCCCCCACAGGCGCCGCGTAGTCCTGGGACTGCTGCGGCCCCCATCTCGTCACTGCAAGGAAGTCTCAGCAGCGATCCGCCCTCAACGGCGGAGCATCCGTTCTGGGCACCAGCGTCAGCTTGGAAATATTGAAGACAGTGTGTATGCTACTGCGCGCACCCCACTAGGCACCCTCAGGCCATCGGTGTAATTTTCAGGCGAGCCGCAAATGGGCCCTGAGGTGCGTCACCCCAACACCCAAATCGCCAGGGACTCCTCCGCCGTCGATCGGGACAAGCTCCGGATGCACAGAAGCGGCCCCCCAGGAAGCAGCAAGCGGGGGCTGCACCTCGGCCACAGGTCAGCGAAGTCGGGCGGTGCATGCCCCACAGGCCACACCTCAGTCATCCACTCACACAGTCCGGGTCCGGCTCAGGACCTGCAGTTGTGCCCAGCGAACACGGTCCAAAATCGGCTGGGCGACTCTCCTCCCCTCCGGGAACTATCAACATCAGCCCTGAAGAAATCTCCCTTGGAGTGAAGAAGTCACTGACCTGCATCTGCCGGCACCACAACAAAGCTGACTGGTCTACTGCTCCTGTCATCCTACGAACTTCCCAAGGTTCAGCAACACAGGTGGTGGTTGTGCAACTCCCTCGAGGCCTGAGCTGACATCTTTGCAATTTTAAGGACAGTATCCCTCGGCGGAACCGCTGGGACCAAACCCCTGTGCACCGCGTCGACTTGCGGTTGGCTCTGCACTCCAGCGATCTTCAGGCTACAAGAAGCTCTAGCCTCCAGCACCTCTTCCCTCCAAGATCAGCATCCTCCTCTCATCCTCTGCACCGTGCGCCCCCATCTTTAATGAACTATTTGAGGTCCTCTTGCGACTCCTGTGCCTTTGGCCTGTGGGTCCTCCTGAAAGTCTTCTACTGCTTCAGTGGGCTCCCTTGCTTGCTTGGCCCCTGCTCTGACTCTCCTGATGTTGGCAAGTACCTTGGACCTTGCTGGCCCCAACGTTTCTCCTTTTTCGTCCTCCACGTTGGTTGCGGATACCAAGGCTTGTTGGTTCTCCTACCAGACACCGACCACCTAGTCACCGACATCCAATGTGTGATAGCTCGTGCCTGGCTCCTAGTCTTTCTCAGCATCGCCTGGCTCTCACAGATGCAACAAAAAGGTCACAGTCAACCTTTCTGAATCTCCTGACATCGGTGGGCATTGTTCTTCCGTGTTTTCTGGTCACCTCGGAGTGACATAGACTCTGTCCTCTCTGCTTACAGGTTCTTCATTTTCAGAATCGACCCTTGGATTCTTCCGGACTTCTTCACTGTCTTTTCCAGAGGCATTTTCTTCTAAGTCTTACATTGTCATCTACGGAGGTTTCCGAAGTCTCTTACCCCCTATGCACCTGGCTTCCATGGTGTAGGTAACCTGGTTACTAGGGCATGCACAGGGGGGTGGCTCTCCAACTTTCCATCCTCCAAGGAAATTCTTCGGGGTCCTCTGGAAAGGGTCCTTCTTCTGAAAAACTGCAACAGCGACTTCTCCATTGACTTCCATTGGGCATGCAGTTGTGTTTCCACTCAGTACACAGCCTTCGTGGGATTCCCGGGTACTTACCTTAGGTTGTTCCTTGTGTCCCCAGCTCCTCTGGGTATTCTGGTCCAAGTCCTGTTCTACCTTGCAGTTTGCATTCAACTTTTTTAGTAAATGGTTTAGTCTCCCCCTTAAGACCACTGCCACTGTATTTTGTGCTACTTACCTGATTGCATGTGAAGTTTTTTTGTGTATTGTGTTAATATCTCCAGGCAGGAGTTAGTGTGTGTGTTAGTAAGTATTGGGTAATAAATATACGTATTTTTATACAAACTCTGTCTGGTCCTTTTTCATTTAATTTACACTACAGATTAAACTGGTAAAACAAGCTGCTTTACACTCCTTCAAGATACGCCCAAAGGCTGCTCTCCACGGCTACCACTTTGAGAGCTTTCTATGGTTATCAAAGACAACTAAAATCATCATAAGGGATGTCTGGATTAGTGCATGGTGTCTCACTTAAATAAGTGTACACCATATACTAAGCCAGCCTCCTATACTAATGTTTCGGCTGTCTTGGAGTAGTAAAACAATGAAACACTATGGGCAACAGCATTACATAATTGTCGCCTGGTTTAGAGGATGGTGTCACATGGGATGCAGCACACTGAAAGTAAATTGAGCAGCATGCAAGCAACCTTTAGAACTGTCTAGATAACTGTAGAGTCCTCTTAATAAAAATTAAAATAAATACTGATAAGCAAGAAATAGAAGGGTAAATGTAAAAGGAGAACTGAAAACTTAAGGATTGTCAACAAACGCTGACACTGAAACACATTACTGTTTATAGGAATGTGCACATGTGATAAGACACTGGTGTTGTGCACAAGGTAAGACCACCAATGATTGATGTGGACTGAGCCCAGGGGCATTGTTCTGTCAATATTATTAGGGGGGTGTCAGTCTGAGATTTCCCAACAAGCAACGTGGTGTAAACAACAGATGGGGCTGCTGGCCGGGCTAATGAACAGGGTTAGGAACTTTAGTTTTGAGTTATTTAGGAAAGTAGGGTTAGCAAGCAGAGGGCCACAGAAAGATAGTTTGGACTTCTTGGTCTGCTCCAGTTCAACTCCTCTGCACAGCAATTTAGGGGAGGGAGACCAGGCCTGGCACCAGTACAAGTCTAACATGAGGCTTGGGGACGGCAGCAAGAGCTGGTCTTGTAGTACCCATGTGTTCAGTCCCATGAATCTCCAAAGAAGATTGAGACACACACTGGATGCCCACAGTCAAGATCACCTGCTTAGAATCCATACCCAGATGCACATCTCTGGCACTAACAGGCAGATACAGCACAGCATGTGTCACTAATGCTTATGAGACAATGGAAGGCCAGTTACAAGTTTCCCTATCGCACATAGAAGTTACAGCACACAATGAGGAGTGTTCGCATCCCTCATATAACGGGTACAGCTAGGCATAAACAGTGCATATTTCCCTCCTTCACAGATAAGGTACAGCACAGCAACTTGAATGCAAGCTTCACTCTCTCACAGTAAAGGTATAGTACACAAGCCGCAGATTTAGTAACCAATCCTCACAAAATAGATACAGTACAGCAGCAGAAGTGCATGTGTCTTCCTCATAGAACAGATACAGTACACCATAGGCAGTGGTAGCAGCCCTCACAGAACAGGTACTACTGGGCATCAGCAGAGCAAGCTTCTCTCTCTTATGAACAACTACAGCATAACAGCAGCACAAGCTTTTCTCACTGACAGAAATGTTCCACCACTACATCCGCAAAACAGGCATTCTATGTATAACAGGTACAGCATAGTGCCTCAACAGGGCAAACACCCTTACCCATTTGATGCATATGCTTCAGTATGGCTGTGTGGAAGTTGATGACTGATTGAGGTGTATGGATGACTGAGTGGGCAAATGGTTAACTATGGATGGGTAAGTGGGGAGTGAATGGCTATATCGATGTGTGAGTGGATAGAGGAGTGGGTGGTAGGATGGTGGAGTTAGTTGGTGGCAGTTAGTGGAGTAAGGGCAAGAAGGCTCATGATTTATGTATGGATGAAAGATGATTTTGTGTGGATGGATAGCTGGATGGGTAGATGTCTGTGAATAAATAATGTATGTTAAACGATGATGTCTGTGGATGGATGAGTATTTGTGCAAAGGTGCGCAATGGCCAATTTGTATGTATATGAAGGGATTAATGATCACTGTGTTTATGAATTATATGTCTGTGTCTACTGTGTACGGGTGGTTGTATGTATGGACAGATCATGTGGGCGTGCTCTCATGCAGATGGATCCACATCATTTGATGCTGCTGCACTTGGATTTGCTCTCCTTAGCATACAACAAGCTGTTGAAAAGGGCTTGTGAACTTGCAGGGCACTTGCATCTGCCTGTGGGCAACAAAGCACTGCGAATCACTGTGGTGGGACAGTACCACAATCTAATATCATTGGGAATCCTGATACTACAAAATGACAATGGTGATGGGTTTTATGCATGTATGTGTCATACTCCAGTGTTAGATGATTCTGCATGTGCCAAACATCAGATAAAGATGTGTTTCTGATAGGGACACTACAGAAAAGCTCATAACTTAAAGAATAGAAGTGAGCCATCTCAGAATTAGGTGAAACGTGCACACTAACAATAAAATGAAAGATTGACATGCATATTCCAAGAAGTGACCTATCTTGGCATGAGGTAAAACATGCGGTGGAACTGAAAAAAAGGGTTGACATGCACATTCCAAGAAGTGACCCATCTTGGAATGAGGTATAACATGCGGTGGCAATGAAAGTAAAGGGGTTCACATGCCCATTACAAGAAGTGAACAATCTTGGAATAATGTATGCCATATGGTGCACTAAAAATAAAGGGTAAACATGTACATTCCAAGTAGTGAGCAATCTCAGAATGAGGTATAACCTGCAGTGGCACTGGAAGTAAAGGGGTTGACATGCACAGTCCAAAATAGGAGCCATCTATGAGGTATAAAATGTGTTGGCACTAAAAATAATGGGGTGACATGCACATTCCAAGATGTGAGCCATCTCAGAAGGAGATATAACGTACAGTAGCACTCAAAGTAAAAGAGTGGCATGCACATTCCAAGATGTGAGCCATCTCAGAATGAGGTTCAACATGCAGTGGCACTGAAAATAAAGGGGTGACATACACAATCCAAGAAGTGAGCCATTTCAGAAGGAGGTATAACGTACAGTAGCACTCAAAGTAAAAGGGTGGCATGCACATTCCAAGACGTGAGCTATTTCAAAATGAGGTTTACCATGGGGTGGCACTGAAAATAAAGGGGTGACATAAACATTCCAAGAAGTGAGCCATTTCAGGAGGAGTTATAACACGCGGTAGAAGTGAAATATCAAGGTATTATGCTCATTTGAAGAAGTTAGCCATCTCAGAATGAGGTATATTATGACGTGACACTGGTAACAAAGAGGGTGACATGCAGAAACCAAAAAGGGAACCACCTCAGAATGAGGAATAACATGCAGTGGCACTGAAAGAAGGTGTGAAAAGCCACATTCAATTTCTAAGATTGTGTACACACAAATGTGACTCCTATAAATGTGTTAGCCAAGTAACCAGATATCAAAACACTTTATTTACATATTTACAGTGCTTACCCGAGAGCAGAGGACGGCCCGGGACCAGGGTTCGATTCCCGGCGCGGCAGGTTTCTGGACCAGGGTCAGCGGACTCGATAATTCTCTCGCCTCGGTGCCCACTCTGATCAGCGATCACACTCGGCAACTCTGGGCATTAGCTTGCCTCATCTTCACTAACGGCCCCACCAGACCGCCGCGGATGCCTGGCCTCACCCTGGAGATACCCATTAAGGGGACCATCTCTCAGGGAAGCCAGGAAGGGTTTCGCAGCGGTCGAAGCGCCTTGGGACCCTCCGGGTAAGTAGTGCGCTATATAAATGCCTATACATTACATACATTACATTACATTACATAGCAAGAAAGCTCTATAAGAACTAATTATGTGCTTGCTAAGGAACCGTGAGTACCTGTACATGTTTGCACTATGATGCTCCTCATAGGGCCGCAAAGTGCACAAAATGGTGCCCTCGGCTCCGGTTATGACCGGTATCAGGACCTGACTGGCACTGCCTGTCCATGATCCGAGCATTGAAATATTTGTTGGGTGATCCCTCCCATAAATCCGCGCCCAAAAGCAACACCCCTGGCCAGAAGTTGCATTGCTTAGACCAGGGGTCTTCAAACTGGGGGGCTGACCCCCCCTTTGGGGGCCTCAAAGTGATCCTGGGGGGGCAGACTCTGGCCAAAACAAGCTGTACGCTGATAGTGCTTTGTTGTAAGCAGAACAAGCATTTGCAATGCAATAGGTCTCGCATTTGTGAGAGTTTAAGCTATTGGCATTGTAAATGACAATGCCTTTTATTTATCTGTTTTAACACATAAATAAAAGGCATTATCATTTACTATGCCAATAGCTCAAACTCTTGTAGATGCAAGACCTATTGCATTTCAAAGCAGCTGCCGCCATTGTCCCGGCTGCTCGGAAAGTGAAAGTACGCATGGCGCATGGAATGTTGCAGGAAAGCATGTTGTGCCTGCAGTAGGAGAAACTCATTAAAGAAAACAGTGCTTACAGACTAAACAAGCATTGGCATAGCCAATGGGTCTCGCCTTTGGGACCTTATAAGTGTTTAGCCATGCAACAGTTGATGTTGTTGCACCAAGGATATTGTGCTACATAACTAAATACTTATAAGGTTTCATAAGCGAGACCTCGCTTTATTGGAGGGTGAGAACACACTGCAGCTCTCTGTGGCTTGCTACAACACTCCGCGCCCAAGCCTGAAGCCGTGGTGCAGGTCACCAAGAGACTGCCATACCATAGCGCAGAGCTGTGTGACGTTAAAGTAAACAGTGCCACAGCTATATAGGAAGCAGATGTGTTTTGAAATAGAAAGACAAACAGGCATAAAACTAGATTGCTGCCATCCTGTGGGGCTTGGTAACACCCTGGTGCAGTACAGCATAACCAGTTGATACCAGGGACATTAGTAGCCGCATTGTGTCCCAAGACCCGTCAATTATTCAGGGGAGTCATAGGGATGTGGCACAGGTAGTTAATACATAAAGCCTTGGTAGGGGCATCAATTTTCAACACATTTTTATAATATGTTCATTGGGAATTCTAGTAATGAATACATATGCAAATCTCAGTCACCAAGAGGCTTTAAACCACAACTAAGGCAATTTCTGAAAAGAATGCACACAACACAACATTGGTCGGCAACCACACCAAACAGCATGTTCAGCGAAGCTTGTGTACTCAGCTTGGGAAGTGTGAGTTGTATATACACCCTAGCACATATTTGTAACATGCGGGCCACGCAGGGCTCCTCCAGCTGTGTGCTTGGGTCACAGATCCCATGTGATTTATATGAAAGGGCTTTACCTTTTAACTAATATGACTAAAGAAAAATGTCGTACACACCATTAATTGCACACTAACCAGTGGAAGACAAGAGTATTTTAGCTTTTAAATTTAAGAGCAGGATGCCCTGCTGGAATCATGGGGCCTACACTTACATTCAGTCTGAACTGTTGGGGACGCGTCAAAGGTGTAGGGAAGCCCACTGTTTTTGGTAAACATCTGCTCACTAGAGGACGGCAGATGATAGGCGTGGCGACTGACTACTCCCAAGCAACATTTTCAGCCACTGCCAGGGTGTGCAAGGAGCAGGACGTAACAGTTGGACATCAGCAGCAAGCTAAGTGGCATTTCTGCTCGTGTTTGCATCCCCGTCGCTCGCACACTTTAGGTGGGTAGTTTGAATATTTTTAAGAACCCGTTGGAGGCAAACGTTGTTTTTTTTTCCAAAATGGTGAATAAATGGAGGGCCTGCAAATCAGAGATAAGATTGGACACCAGGAGCAGATACTGGGCACGCTGTGCCCAGTCCACTAGGTTATTGAGTCCAGGTTAACTGACTTGGTCGGCAAAGTATTTTGCACTTACCCTGGAGAGGGTGAGAGTCTTGCGCTGGCCGTACTCATGTTTATAAAATTTCTGCAGGCCAGCTTGCCATTGCCGCTCTCCAAGGACAGTCATGTGCTGCAGATATCGGGGAAGCAACTATCCCTCAGAGACAAAATCATGTAGCCGCTGGGGTTGATGCAGGCTCTGCAAGGTCACAAGATCTATTGCGGGGCAGACACGCTGGAGGGGCTAATGGGTATGTAATCGTCAGGCCAGGCTGCGGCCACCCCTGGAGTCATGGGCATTGTTGTAGGCTGCGCCATGACAGTGTAGTTGTAGGCTGTGCCATGGCATTGTAGTCCTAGGTGCAGGCCTGGCACAGGAGTCTCTGCTGGCTGGCGGGAGGCGGTGGGTTGGTGCCGGTGGGTTGGTGCCGGTTGAGTGTCCGGTTCCTGAAACCCGGATCTTAGGCTGGCAAAGGCCGGCAAAGTGGTGGGGCCCGCTGACCCATGTAGAAGTAGATCAGCTCGTGGGCAGGTGGAGTGTGGCCGGGGAGTCGGGCATCATGCTGCGAAAGTAGCCCCTGAAATTGCTGCTGCTGAATCCTTCCAATCCAACGTCAATGAGGGAGTTGCCCCGGAGGCGCTAGAATGCTGGGGGTAGAGCCTGTCCAATGTCCCGGGTGCCTGGGAAGAGGATGTTAGCGTGAGGTTAAGTGTGGAAGCGGCTTGAAGCTGAGGGTGGACGCGCTAGTGAGCGCATAAGCAGCCTTAAATTCAAAGTACATCAGATTCTCAGAGCGACACACCTTTCATGGAAATGCCGACACTTTTTAACCAAAAGGTAACATTTGAATCGAATGCCTCTCGCGTGCGATCCCCTATCATTTTAAATATACCGACAGCAGGCAACCTATTCAGCAGCTAAATGCCACAAAGGTGCAATGGCGTGGCCCAATGTAATAGTAAATAAAAAAGCACAAAGAGCAGCGTAAAACTCACAGACTTTGAAGGTCAGTTTATTGGACATGCTGAAGCTGGTGCGGGAGAAAGGACATCACTGATTAGTGTCTATAATGAACAAGCAATCTAAAAAGGTATGGAATTAAATGCATTCAGCATAATTGTGGGCCCGATTCACAGAACTAACTTAAGACAAAATCCTACACTTACTACTTTTGGTATTCACAAAAGTTAGGATTTTGTCTTAAGTTTGTCTTAAGACAAACTCAAGACATACTTAAGACATATGTAAGTTAGGATTTTGTCGTAAGTCTGTCTTAAGACAAACTTAAGACAAAATCCTAACTTTTGTGAATACCAAAAGTAGTAAGTTTAGGATTTTGTCTTAAGTTATTTCTGTGAATTGGCCCCTAACTGTGGCTAAGATTAATTCAAGAATTTCCATTCATCTTTCTTAGCTCTCCATGCATGGCAGACAAGACTTTTATTCCACCTGACATTTCTCTGGGGGGCTGGAACCCTTGGAGGTCACTTTTGAATGCTTAGGGACTCTCCTGGTGCTCTTGGTCACTTTTCCCTGAGATCAATTGCAGTAGGTGCTGGGAGAATTCAAGAGACAGAGTGGGTGCGGGATTGAGAATGCAATCATATCCTAAGCAAATCTGGGATTCACTATCATCTCTATGCTGATGACACTCAACTCTACCTCAAGGTTGCCTCCACTCATGATCTCTCCATCCTAAGATCTACTCTTGACTCCATTCAAAACTGGATGTCATCTCATCAATTGATTCTGAATCCCTCCAAAACTGAATTCCTCCTCTTCTCCTCCACACTCTCTCCTCCCCCGGTTCAATCATGGATGGATCAGATGAATCTACCAAACAACAAACCCATCATTGTCGACAGCGCAAAATCTCTTGGTGTCATTCTAGACAAAAAACTCAATCTAACTCCCCACATCAATTCTATTGCAAAATCTGCTCGCTACCAACTGCGCCTTCTTTGGGGAATCCGTCGCTTCTTCCCGGAGCAGGACCTTATAACCCTGGTGCAATCGCTGGTCCTCTCCAGACTAGACTACTGCAATTCTCTTCTTACTGGCCTCCCCAAATCTCACCTGTCTCCACTTAAGTCTGTCTTCCATTCAGCAGCTCGTTTCATCTATGGGGCCAAAAGAAGCGATCACATCACACCGATGTTATCCACCCTCCGCTGGCTTCCCTTCGAGGCTAGAGCTATCTACAAGACCGCTTGTATCACCCACAAAGCCTTGCACTCCTCCTCTCCCCGCTACCTGGCGAATAAACAAACTCTCTGAAGGCTCTAGACCTTCACGCAATGCCGAGAATCTACTGCTTGAACCTCCCACTTTCAAGAAGGAAAGAACAATGGCCCAATCCTTTTCAGGCAACGCAGTGAGAATCTGGAACTCGTTTCCGCCTGAGCTCCGGACCACCGCCTCCTCCCAGGCCTTCAAAAGGGACCTCAAAGTTCTCCTCCTCCAGAGACACCTCCAAAAGTAATTCACGTCCTCTTGCTATTTGGAGGAAGACTCCCCACTACTGATATTTTCTACTTTCCATGACCAGGGGAGTGCCTTCCCAGTGTTTTCCTGTGGTGGGAGTGTCTGCCTTTTTGCAGTATTCTCCATGTACTTGTGTTCGGTGCCCTTTTGTAACATGCACACTACACTTTGCCCATGTAACGCACGGTTGCTACCTCTCACATGTTTTTACCTTTGATACTTGCACAAGGGCCACCTTGCCTACGTAACGCCTGTTCTTGTGCCAGCACTTATTGCAGTATTATACCTCAAATTATACTCTGTTTTCTCTTATAACTGCACACTTGTCACTTTTCCTCTTGTGCACTTTTGACTACCTCATGTATTTTTGGTTGTTCACAATTTTTACTACCTCAAGTATTTTGTTTGCTCACAATTGTCACTATTACCTTTACTACCTCATGTATTTTTGGTTGCTCACAATTTTTACTACCTCAAGTATTTTGTTTGCTCACAATTGTCATTATTACCTTTATTACCTCATGTATTTTTGGTTGCTCACAATTTTTACTACCTCATGTTTTTTTGTTTGCTCACAAATGTCACTATTACCTTATGTAAGTAACGTATGTTTTAGTAATCTGCTCTTTTGTAATGTTTCTCATTATGTTTCATTTCTGTTCCTAATGTGAAGCGCTCTGACGCCTTCGGGTAAAGTCCGCGCTATATAAAAATGCATAAATAAATAAATAAATAAATAAATAAATCATAGAGGGAGAAGAGAGAGTAGAGAAGGAGAGAATTGTTAATTACAAAGCAAGAGGTAACAAAGAGTTAGAGTGTGGTTGGTTTGAGCATTTGTACCAGGGCTACTTTTTGTCTCCCAGTCCAGCCCAGTTTCTAAGCGACCCCTACCTAATTCTAGAGTGTACATCCTTTATTTGGATAGTGTTTCAAGGGTAGAGCATGTCTTGAGGATTGGAATAATATAATTTTTACACACTTACTTAAAACTATATGAAAACCCATACCAATCTTTACTAAGAGGCATGTATTTCAATAATATGTTTAACACTTGAACCTGAGGGATGGTATAAAGAGAAGTTAACTGATTACAGTTAAACCTACCAAATGCCCTGTTCATCCAACACGAAGACATTTCTGTTAGGCACCTGCATTTAGGCTCAAATGCCAAAGATGTTTTTGAACAACCATTAGCAATGCCAATAGGTGTAGCTTATGAATGAAACTGACTTTTCTGCACTCAATAAGTCATCATATATGTAATCAGTCTCTCATCTTGCACTCATGCATTTGTTCATCTATCCACTGACACATTCTTGCATTCACCCTTTAACACAACCCCAATAAAACACACACACTGAACAATATATGCAAGCTAAACAATGAGAATACAGGTACAAAAAAGAAAACGTGTTGCCATGTAAATGTAGTGCTTATATAGCGCACAATCACCCCAAGGGGTATCACAGAGCTGTACACATACTGCTCTGGAACCCCTCCTGGCCTTTCCATGTGAAGTGCCCTGGCCCCCCCATGGTGAGGCCAGGCATCCTGGCGCTGTTGGGGCCGTTGTGGAGATTAAGCAAGCTATTGCCCAGCGTTGCAGCGTGGGACCCATGATAAGAATAGGCACCAAGGCGAGAATTGTCAGGTCGGGGGAAATTTAGCCCAAGACCCGCCTGAGGCGGGAATTGAACCCTGGTCCGGGCCAGACCTCTGCATCAGGGTCTGCCGCTCTAACGATTGAGCCACACTTCTCCACTGGGGGAATATGCTTGCATTAACAAAACTAAGCATAGCAATGGATGTCCGTCTTACAGAGGTATTGTACATACTCAATTGTTGTTTTAAAGTTGTCCGTCACATTTATAACCAATTGTACGAAAGTAGGATCTGCTTTCATGATTACACCTACTTTTTGCTTGGTGACTGTGTGCTTTAGACCTAGTCTGACTAGGATCCTGCTCTTTAGGACCCCAGTCACTGTGCTTTCTCCCCTAAATTCACCATAGCCAGTACTTGTATACCTCCACAATTGGCTACTGGTTTACCCTTGTAAGTCCCAAGTATATAATACTAAGGTACCCACGGCATAGGTACACCTTGTGTCTCCCATGGAATGCAGCATGTATTGTGCCACCCCCATGGGAGTCCACTTAAACTGTGACTACAGGCCTAACATTGCAGCCTGTGTAAGTTGGTGCTTGCACTTTTCACGTCAGATATACATTTCCTTATATCTGAGGTCACTCCACTTAAAACCTATAAGTCACCCTGTGGCAGGCTCTTCAGTCCTGAGGGCAGGGTACTTGGTTATAAGTGTGAGGGTGCCCCTGCATGAGCAGAACACCCCTAGAAACTCCGGAGTCGATTCTCCAAGCCTTGCAAGTGCTGTTAGCCATTTAAAAACATATAGTGAACATCAGTCATTACAAGATGTGTAACTATATAGTGGCTGCACTGAACCCGGTCATGTTTGGTATCAAACATGTTGAATATACCCCAACACTGATTCCACTGTTGGAAGTATGATCCTATGTACTATCCTTTGGTACACCCCTGTACTTGGGATAACAGCATTGCATGGTCTCCCAGCAAGCTAGTGCTGCTGCCGACCACAGACATAATTCTGCACTCCTGCTGCTGAGCCAAGCTTGAGCAGGGTAAGGTAGAACAATAGGTTTCCTGTCACAGGGGGGTGTGACCACCTTCCAGACAGGACGTAGTGGATTGGGTTGGGGAGGGGTACTTGCCAGTACCACCAGTCTACTTTGAAGGGCACATTTGGTGCCCTCCTTGCATACTCCAGTTGGAACCGGGAGCCCTTGCCTCCCACTCTGGCGCGAAAGTGGACAAAGGACATGGGAGTATCCTCCACTCTGTCCAGCCTTTCCTCTGTGAGGGACCCCTGAGTCATTCTAACCCTTTCCTTAGGGTACTTAAGGGCTTACCTTCGGGTGGGTCCTCAGATTCGCCGTGGGACAAGACTCAACCCTGAAACTTCATTGCTCTACACTTGTCTGGACACTTGGACGTCGTTGGACTTCGACATGAATGGAGACTGCACCAAGGAAGGCTCCTGCTGCTCCTAGGATTGCTATTCTTCAAGTCTTCTTCATCTGTGTCTGTGCTCCTTCCAGGTTCTTCATCAGCCCTGTGGGCATGAAGAACACCAAAAGAAATCTCCCTTGGAATGAAGAAGACACTGTCCTGCATCTGCAGGCACCTCAACAAAGCTGAATGGTCTACTGCTCCTGTCATCCTACGGACTTCCCAAGGTTCAGCAACACCGGTGGTGGTTTTGCAACTCCCTCGAGGCCTGACCTGTCATCTTTGCAATTTTAAGGACAGTATCCCTCGGCGGAACCGCTGGGACCAAACCCCTGTGCACTGTGTCCTTGCGGTTGGCACTGCACTCCCGCGATCTTCAGGCTACAAGAAGCTCTAGCCTCCAGCACCTCTTCCCTCCAAGATCAGCATCCTCATCTCATCCTCTGCACCGTGGGCCCCCAACTTTAATGAACTATTCGAGGTCCTCTTGCAACTCCTGTGCCTTTGGCCTGTAGGTCCTCCTGAAAGTCTTCTACTGCTTCATTGGGCTCCCTTGCTTGCTTGGCCGCTGCTCTGACTCTCCTGCTGTTGGTAAGAACCTTGCTGGTCCCAACGTTGCTCCTTTTTCGTCCTCCACATTGGTTGCGGCTTCCAAGGCTTGTTAGTTCTCCTACCAGACACCGACCACCTAGTCACCGACATCCAATGTGTGATAGCTCGTGCCAGGCTCCTAGTCTTCCTCAGCATTGCCTGGCCCTCACAGCTGCAACAAAAAGGTCACAGTAGACTTTTCTGAATCTCCCGAAATTGGTGGGCATTGTTCTCCCGTGTTTCCTGGTCACCTCCGAGTGGCATAGACTCTGTCCCCTCTGCTTGCAGTTTCTTCATTTTCAGAATCCACCCTTGGATTCTTCCGAACTTCTTCACCGTCTTTTCCAGAGGCATTTTCTTCTAAGTCTTACATTGTCATCTACGGAGGTTTCCGAAGTCTCTTACCCCCTATGCACCTGGCTTCCCTGGTGTAGGTAACCTGGTTACTAGGGCATGCACAGGGGAGGGTGGCTCTCCAACTTTCCATCCTCCAAGGGAATTCTTCGGGGTCCTCTGGAAAGGGTCCTTCTTCTGCAAAACTGCAACCGTGACTTCTCCATTGACTTCCATTGGGCCTGCAGCTGTGTTTCCACTCTGTACCCAGTCTTCGTGGGATTCCCGGGTACTTACCTTAGGTTGTTCCTTGTGTCCCCAGCTCCTCTGGGTCTTCTGGTCCAAGTCCTGTTCTACCTAGCATGGTACAAAAGGGGGTGGTGATGGACGGAGCATCTGAACCAATCAAACACTCACACCCAGTCAACAGATCTGGGTTTAATCCATCACCGTTCTTTAGCCCACTCTGCCACCCCAGTTCAGACATGGCCATATGCAAATCAGTCTGACCCTGTGCCTCATGGGAACAGTCCAGCCTGAACTGCCAAGCCATGCCTTCCCTGGACCGGAAACAAGCTTCCGACGACCGGTTTCTGGCATTTCAGCCGTTTTCAGCCCGGCTTGCTTGAATCCAGTGGCAAAGTGAGCAAGGGACTCACGTCTGAGCATACCCTGCCAACTTATGGTGAACAAAGTGGTACAAAAGGGGGCGGTGATGGACAAAGCATCTGAACCAATCAAACACTCACACCCAGTCAACAGATCTGGGTTTAATCCATCACCATTCTTTAGCCCACTCTTCCACCCCAGTTCAGACATGGCCATATGCAAATCAGTCTGACCCTGTGCCTCATGGGAACAGTCCAGCCCAAACTGCCAAGCCATGCCTTCCCTGGACCGGAAACAAGCTTCCAAGGACCAGTTTCTGGCACTTCAGCCGTCTTCAGCCCGGCTTGCTTGAATCCAGTGGCAAAGTGAGCAAGGGACTCACGTCTGAGCATACGCTGCCAACTTTTGGCGAACAAAGTGGTACAAAAGGGGGTGGTGATAGACGGAGCATCTGAACCAATCAAAAACTCACACCCAGTCAACAGATCTGGGTTTAATCCATCACCGTTCTTTAGCCCACTCTGCCACCCCAGTTCAGAAATGGCCATAAGCAAATCAGTCTGACCCTGTGACTCATGGGAACAGTCCAGCCCAAACTGCCAAACCATGCCTTCCCTGGACCGGAAACAAGCTTCCGAGGACCAGTTTCTGCCATTTCAGCCGTCTTCAGCATGGGCATGCAGCTGCGTTTCAACTCTGTACCCATCCTTCGTGGGATTCCCGGGTACTTACCTTAGGTTGTTCCTAGTGTCCCCAGCTCCTCTGGGTCTTCTGGTCTAAGTCCCGTTCTACCTAGCAGTTTGCATTCCACGTTTTTAGTAAATGGTTTGGTTTCCCCCTGAAGATCACTGCCACTGTATTTTGTGCTAATTACCTGATTGCATTTGAAGTTTTTTTGTGTATTGTGTTAATATCTCCAGGCAGGAGTTAGTGTGTGGGTTAGTAAGTATTGTGTAATAAATATAAGTATTTTTATACAAACTCTGTCTGGTCCTTTTTCAATTAACTTACACTACAGATTAAACTGGTAAAACAAGCGGCTTTACACTCCTTCAAGATAAGCCTAAAGGCTGCTCTCCACAGCTACCACTTTGAGAGCTTTCTATGGTTACCAATGACCACTAAAATCACCAGAAGGGTTGTCTGGATTGGTGCATGGTGTCTCACTTGAATAAGTGTACACCATATACTAAGCCAGCCTCCTATACTAATGTTTCGGCTGTCTTGGAATAGTAAAACAATGGAACACTATGGGCATTACATAATTGTCACCTGGTTTAGAGGATGGTTTAACATGGGATGAAGCACACTGAAAGTGAAGTGAGCAGCAAGCAAGCAACCTTTAGAACTGTCTAGATAACTGTAGAGTCCTCTTAATAAAAATTTAAATAAATACGGATAAGCAAGACATAGAAGGGTAAATGTAAAAGGAGATAACTGAAAACTAAAGGATTGTCAACCAACGCTGACACTGAAACACATTACTGTTTATAGGAATGTGCACATGTGATAAGAAACTGGTGTTATGCACAAGGCAAGATAGCCAATGATTGATGTGGACTGAGTTCAGGGGCATTGCTCAGTCAATATTATTAGGGGGATGTCACTCTGAGATTTCCCAACAAGCAACGTGGTGTAAACAACTAAAATAGGTCAGATGGGGCTGCTGGCCGGGTTAATGAACAGGTTTAGGAACTTTAGTTTTGAGTTATTTAGGAAAGTAGGGTTAGCAAGCAGAGGGCCACAGTAAGATAGTTTGGACTTCTTGGTCTGCTTCAGTTCAACTCCTCTGCACAGCATTTTAGGGGAGGGAGACCAGGCCTGGCACCAGCACAAGTCTAACATGAGGCTTGGGGACGGCAGCAAGAGATGGTCTTGTAGTACCCATGTGCTCAGTCCCATGGATCTCCAAAGAAGATTGAGACACACACTGGATGCCCACAGTCAAGATCACCTGCTTAGAATCCATACCCAGATGCACATCTCTGGCACTAACAGGCAGATACAGCACAGCATGTGTCACTAATGCTTATGAGACAATGGAAGGCCAGTTACAAGTTTCCCTATCGCACATAGAAGTTACAGCACACAATGAGGAGTGTTCGCATCCCTCATATAACGGGTACAGCTAGGCATAAACAGTGCATATTTCCCTCCTTCACAGATAAGGTACAGCACAGCAACTTGAATGCAAGCTTCACTCTCTCACAGTAAAGGTATAGTACACAAGCCGCAGATTTAGTAACCAATCCTCACAAAATAGATACAGTACAGCAGCAGAAGTGCATGTGTCTTCCTCATAGAACAGATACAGTACACCATAGGCAGTGGTAGCAGCCCTCACAGAACAGGTACTACTGGGCATCAGCAAAGCAAGCTTCTCTCTCTTATGAACAACTACAGCATAACAGCAGCACAAGCTTTTCTCACTGACAGAAATGTTCTACCACTACATCCGCAAAACAGGCATTCTATGTATAACAGGTACAGCATAGTGCCTCAACAGGGCAAACACCCTTACCCATTTGATGCCTATGCTTCAGTATGGCTGTGTGGAAGTTGATGACTGATTGAGCTGTATGGATGACTGAGTGGGCAAATGGTTAACTATGGATGGGTAAGTGGGGAGTGAATGGTCATATCGATGTGTGAGTGGATAGAGGAGTGGGTGGTAGGATGGTGGAGTTAGTTGGTGGCAGTTAGGGGGTAAGGGCAAGAAGGCTCATGATTTATGGATGGATGAAAGTTGATTTTGTGTGGATGGATAGCTGGATGGGTAGATGTCTGTGAATAAATAATGTATGTTAAAAGATGATGTCTGTGGATTGATGAGTATTTGTGCAAAGGTGCGCAATTGGCCAATTTGTATGTATATGAAGGGATTAATGATCACTGTGTTTATGAATTATATGTCTATGTCTACTGTGTGTGGGTGGATGTATGTGTGGACAGATCATGTGGGCGTGCTCTCATGCAGATGGATCCACATCATTTGATGCTGCTGCACTTGGATTTGCTCTCCTTAGCATACGACAAGCTGTTGAAAAGGGCTTGTGAACTTGCAGGGCACTTGCATCTGCCTGTGGGCAACAAAGCACTGCAAATCACTGTGGTTGGACAGTACCTCAATCTAATATCATTGGGAATCCTGATACTACAAAATGACAATGGTGATGGCTTTTATGCACGTATGTGTCATACTCCAGTGTTAGATCATTCTGCATGCGCCAAACATCAGATGAAGCTGTGTTTCTGATAGAGACACTACAGAGAAGCTCATAACTTAAAGAATAGAAGTGAGCCATCTCAGAATGAGGTATAACATGCAGTGGCACTGGAAGTAAAGGGGTTGACATGCAAAGTCCAAAACAGGAGCCATCTATGAGGTATAAAATGTGTTGGCACTAAAAATAATGGGGTGACATGCACATTCCAAGATGTGAGCCATCTCAGAATGAGGTTCAATATGCAGTGGCACTGAAAGTAAAGGGGTGACATACACAATCCAAGAAGTGAGTCATTTCAGAAGGAGGTATAACGTACAGTAGCACTTAAAGTAAAAGGTTGGCATGCACATTCCAAGATGTGAGCTATTTCAGTATGAGGTTTAACATGGGGTGGCACTGAAAATAAATGGGTGACATAAACATTCCAATAAGTAAGCCATTTCAGGAGGAGTTTACACACACGGTAGAAGTGAAATATCAAGGTATTATGCTCATTTGAAGAAGTTAGCCATCTCAGAATGAGGTATATTATGACATGACACTGGTAACAAAGAGGGTGACATGCAGAAACCAAAAAGGGAACCACCTCAGTATGAGGTATAACATGCAGTGGCACTGAAAGAAGGTGTGAAAAGCACATTCCATTTCTAAGATTGTGTACACACAAATGTGACTCCTATAAGGGTGTTAGCCAAGTGACCAGATATCAGAACACTTTATTTACATATTTACAGTGCTTAGGAATGACATAGCAAGAAAGCTATATAAGAACTAATTGTGTGTTTGCTAAGGAACTGTGAGTACTTGTACATGTTTGCACTATGATGCTCCTCATAGGGCCGCAAAGTGCACAAAATGGTGCCCTCTGCTCCGGTTATGACTGGCATCAGGACCCGACTGGCACTGCCTGTCCATGATCAGAGTATTGAAATATTTGTTGGGTGATCCCTCCCATAAATCCCCGACTAAAAGCAACACCCCTGGCCAGAAGTTCCATTGCTTAGACCAGGGGTCTTCAAACTGGGGGGCTGCCCCCCCTTTGGAGGCCTCAAGTGATCCTGGGGGGAGGGGGGGCCAGACTCTGGCCAAAACAAGCAGTTCGCTGATAGTGCTTTGTTGTAAGCAGAACAAGCATTTGCAATGCAATAGGTCTCGCATTTGTGAGAGTTTAAGCTAGTTGCATTGTAAATGACAATGCCTTTTATTTATCTGTTTTAACACATAAATAAAAGGCATTGTCATTTACTATGCCAATAGCTGAAACTCTTGTAGATGCAAGACCTGTTGTATTTCAAAGCAGCGACCGCTATTGTCCCGGCTGCTCGGAAAGTGAAAGTACGCATGGCGCATGGAATGTTGCAGGAAAGCATGTTGTGCCTGCAGTAGGAGAAACTCATTAAAGAAACAGTGCTTACAGACTAAACAAGCATTGGCATAGCCAATAGGTCTCGCCTTTGGGACCTTATAAGTGTTTAGCCATGCAACAGTTGATGGTGTTGCACCAAGGATATTGTGCTACATAACTAAATACTTATAAGGTTCCATAAGTGAGACCTCGCTTTATTGGAGGGTGAGAACACACTGCAGCTCTCTGTGGCATGCTACAACACTCCGCGTCCAAGCCTGAAGCCGTGGTCCAGGTCACCAAGAGACTGCCGTACCATAGCGCAGCGCTGTGTTACGTTAAAGTAAACAGTGCCACAGCTATATAGGAAGCACATGTGTTTTGAAATAGAAAGACAAACAGGCATAAAACTAGATTTCTGCCATGCAGTGGGGCTTGGTTACACCCTGGTGCAGTACAGCATAACCAGTTGATACCAGGGACATTAGTAGCCGCATTGTGTCCCAAGACCCGTCAAACATTTCGGGAGTCATAGGGATGTGGCACAGGTAGTTGAAACATAAAGCCTTGGCAGGGGCACCATTTTTCAACACATTTTTATCTTATGTTCATTGGGAATTCTAGCAATGAATACATATGCGAATCTCAGTCACCAGGAGGCTTTAAACCACAACAAAGGCACCAAAACACTGCATTCCTTAGACCGGTGGGCGATTTCTGAAAGAATGTACACAACACAACATTAGTCGGCAAGTACAACAAACAGCATGTTCAGCGAAGCTTGTGTAATCAGCTTGGGAAGTGCGAGTTGTATATACACCCTAGCACAGATTTGTAACATGCGGGCCACGCAGGGCTCCTCGAGCTGTGTGCTTGGGTCACAGATCCTATGTGATTTATATGAAAGGGCTTTAGCTTTTAACTAATATGACTAAACAAAAATGTCGTACACACCATAATAATAATAATAATAATAATAATAGGGGCATTTATAAAGCGCTGAGTTACGCGCACCGGCGTGTCCCCGCGCTGACGATGAGATAGGTGGAAAACAGGGAAATGAGGCTGCCAGGCAGGCCACTATCTAACATAGAGGTAGGTTTTTAGTTTTGCTCGAAACCTCGTTTCTGCTGGTTCCAAGCGAAGGTCTACTGGGAGTTTGTTCCAGTGGTTTGGCGCTAAATACCTGAAGGATCTGCCTCCCATGCGAGCTTTCTTCACCTTTGGGATCCTCAGCAGTCCCCCACCCATAGATCTAAGTGCTCGGGCTGGTTCATATGCTTCAATCAGTCTCTGCAGTGGGCGAGGTGCCCTGCCATTCAGAATCCGATGACAGGTGCAGAGAGCCTTGTACTCGACTCTGCTCCTCACAGGGAGCCAATGTAGCTTCTGCAAGGCCACCTTCGAGGGCGCCCTTTTGGGCAGCCTAAGGATCAAACGTGCTGCCGCATTCTGCAGCACTTGAAGGCGATCCACACTTTTACTTGGTGCCCCCAGATACAGCAGGTTCGCATAGTCCAGCCTTGCGGTCACCAGTGCATGTACCAGGGTTTGACGAGCTTCCATCGGCAGTAGGTCAAGGACTTTCCTCAACCTTTTCAAGACCCCGAAACACACACCGACCACACGGTTGATCTGGGGCCCAAAACTAAGACCCGCGTCGAACCATACTCCTAAGTTTTTTGCCTCCTGACAAGGGGTGGGGGTCGGTCCTAGGCAAGATGGCCACCAGGCTGATGACCAAGCAGACTGGGCCCTCCCTACCACCAGCACCTCTGTCTTGCTGCCATTGAGCTTCAGACAGTTCATGGCCATCCAATCAGCAAGATCTTTCATGCATGATCGGAAGCCATCTGCAGCAAGACAGGGCGCGTGCGACAGGGAGATGACCAGCTGCGTGTCATCAGCGTAAGATACCATTTGGAGGCCATGGCTCTCCACAATAGAGGCAACAGGCGCCACATACAAGTTAAAAAGGGTCGGGCTCAGGGACGAGCCCTGCGGCACGCCCTGGCCCAAAAGTACCCCTTTGGAGTAGCAGTCGCCCAGCCTCACTTGAAAGCTTCTTCCCGTTAGGAAGGCCTGTATCCACCTCAGCGCGGTATTAGCGATGCCACCTTTGCTCAGACACTGTAGCAAGGTGGAATGTGCTACAGTGTCGAACGCCGCGCTGAGGTCTAGCAGGATCAAGGCCATAGTTTGCCCCTCATCTACACCCTGTCTCAGATGTTCAGTTGCCATAAGAAGGGCGGACTCTGTGGAGTGACGCGGTCTAAAACCGAACTGCGTGGCGTGGAGCAAACCCGCCTCCTCCACATGTTCCATAATTTGGGTGTTTACCACCTTCTCTGCCACTTTGGACAGAAAACGCAGGAGTGAGATGGGCCTCAGATTTTCCAACACCTCAAAACCAATGTGTGATTTCTTCCGGAGAGGGAGCACCACCGCCTGTTTCCACCCCTTGGGTAACATGCCAGACTTAAAGGAGGTATCCAGAACATGCCTAATGTAGGGCTCCAAGGCCTCCAAGCTGTCCCCCAACCATTTAGGGGACACCGGGTCCAGAGGGGAGACAGATTTTACTGAGAGACATACCCTCACTAGCTCTTCAGGAGGGGGAGTGATGAAATTTGTAAGGAGCCCTGAAATCTCCGTGCCCTCCGATGTTACCTCAAACTCAACCCCCATGGGGTGAGGATTAGGGAAGGTCGAGTAGATTTTCTCGACTTTCGTGGAGAAGTAGTCGGCGATGCGATCGCATGTTTCCGTCGAACAACTCTCCGGATCTGCAGACGAGTCTATCATAGCCAGAGACTTTTAAATGCAGAAGAGCTCCTTAGCAGAGTTTTTTGCCCCTAGAATTTGCCCTGCATAAAAGGCCGCCTTCGACTTTTTAATCAGCCTATGATGCAGCCGCCTTTTCTCTAAGAACAGTTCCCTAGCCTGAGTGTCATAGGATACCCTCCAGGCTCTTTCAGCTCGCTTGCATTCTGCCTTTGTCCGCCGCAGCTCTCCGTTAAACCATGGAGCAGATCTTTCCTTGCGGCCGCCCACGGATGTTCGGCAGAGTGGTGCGGCCATGAATTGCACACTAACCAGTGGAAGACAAGAGTATTTTTAGCTTTTAAATTTAAGAGCAGAATGCCCTGCTGGAATCATGGGGCCTACACTCACATTCAGTCTGAACTGTTGGGGATGAGTCAAAGGTGTAGGAAAGCCTCCTGGTTCTGGTAAACACCAGGTCACTAGAGGAGGGCAGATGATAGGCGTGGTGACTGACTACTCCCAAGCAACATTTTCAGCCACTGCCAGGGTGTGCAAGGAGCAGGACGTAACAGTTGGACATCAGCAGCAAGCTAAGTGGCATTTCTGCTCGTTTTGCATCCCCGTCGCTCGCACACTTTAGGGGGGTAGGTTGAATATTATTAAGCACCCGTTGGAAGCGAACTTTGGTTTATTTTTCAAAATGGGGAATAAATGGAGGGCCTGCAAATCAGAGATAAGATTGGACACCAGGAGCAGAGAGTGGGCATGCTGCCCCCAGTCCACTAGGTTATTGAAGTCTAGGTTAACTGACTTGGTCAGCAAAGTATTTTGCACTTACCCTGGAGATGGTGAGAGTCTTGCGCTGGCCGTACTCATGTTTATAAAATGTCCGCAGGGCAGCTTGCCATTGTCGCACTCCAAGGACAGTCATGTGCTGCAGCTATTGGGGGAGCAACTGTCCCTCAGAGACAAAATCATGTAGCCGCTGGGGTCGGTGCAGGCTCAGCAAGGTCACAAGATCTGTTGCGGGACAGACACGCTGTTGGGGCTAATGGGCATGTAATCGTCAGGCCGGGCTGCGGCCACCCCTGGAGTCATGGGCATTGTTGTAGGCTGTGCAATGACAGTGTAGTTGTAGGCTGTGTCATAGCATTGTAGTCCTAGGTGCAGGCCTGGCACAGGAGTCTCTGCTGGCTGGCGGAAGGCGGTGGGTTGGTGCCGGTTGAGTGTCCGGTTCCTGAAACCCGGATCTTAGGCTGGTAAAGGCCGGCAAAGTGGTGGGGCCCGCTGACCCATGTAGAAGGAGATCAGCTCGTAGGCGGGTGGAGTGTGGTCGGGGAGTCGGGCATCATGCTGCAAAAGTAGCCCCTGAAATTGCTGCGGCTGAATCCTTCCCATCCAACGTCATGGGGGAGTTGCCACAGAGGCGCTAGAATGCTGGAGGTAGAACCTGTCCAATGTCCCGGGAGCCTGGGAAGAGGCTGTTAGCGTGAGTATAAGGGTGGAAGCGGCTTGAAGCTGAGGGTGGATGTGCTAGTGAGTGCATAAGCACCCTTAAATTCAAAGTACATCAGATTCTCAGAGCGGCAAACCTTTCATGGAGATGCCGTAACTTTTTAACCAAAAGGTAACATTTAGATCGAATGCCTCTCGCGTGCGGTCCCCTATCATTTTAAATATACCGACAGCAGGCAACCTATTCAGCAGCTAAATGCTACAAAGGTGCAATGGCATGGCCCACTGTAATTGTAAATAAAAAAGCACAAAGAGCAGCGTAAAACTCACAGACTTTGAAGATCAGTTTATTGGACATGCTGAGGCTGGTGCGGGAGAATGAAGAATGAAGAGCAAAACTCTGGGAAGTTTGCTTTGGGATAGGGGAGTGGGGTGGGGGAGGAGCGGGTTGGATTTCCAATTAGGAGCCAGTAAACAAGCTAGGAGCTCACCCTCCCACGTCATGGAAAACCAAGATGGCGTCGGCCTGTCCAGTTGGGCCGTCTTAAAATTGGACAAGGCGGTAACCCAAAAGCCCGATTTTTCAATTATACGCCAGCGTTTAACATAAACGATGACGCATGCAAATTGAAAACAATGGCATGGCTTAAAGTCGGTATACACCTGTAACATCATATATCCCTTAAAGTCCCTTTCGAATCTGTATCGATTCCAAAAGACCCTCGCAGAGCGGGCAGCGCATGCGCGCTGCAATGCCAGGTGAGACCTAAAAAAAAAGTATAGTTTAACAAGAGAAGTAAAAGGGCCAGCACCCATAGGAGATTACAAATGAAGACAAGGCGGTAGTAAGGAGGGACTAACATGCCTATTAACGAATTAGAACCCAGCATTTACATAGGGCAATGACACAAACCAATAGCAAATATGGGTAGAGTGGGAGGGACTTTTATTCCATACTCCAATACAGAATGCCTCACAGAGCAGTTCATGCACTGCCCAAGTTCGACATAAAAATGAGTGGCACTAAGTTTCTCTAATGGGCAATCACTAACATCTTATGTCATTTATATCCTAGCTGGGAGCATGTGTCAAAATGAAAGGGACTCCAAATATTCTTCAAAACCCTTCAACTCTATTTCTAATAATCACACTGTGGATACTTTTACATGTTAGTAAGGCCTGCCTGCCCATAATAGTATGTTTGGCAATCATGTATCTAACTGCATTTTTTAAACGGTAAAAGAAATTTGCTGCAATTTTTAAATATGTCTAGGCATATTTAAACGTTGCTCATTTAATAGAATAATTGTGAAAAATTCTGACGGGGGGGCCCGATGATTTTTTTTTCACTGGAGGGCACTGCATTAAAAGGTTTGAAGACCACTCGCTTAGACTTTTGGGCTGGTAGTCATACTCATTCAGAATGTGGTACACTTTGAGTGATCCCAGGAAATAAAGATATTTCTCCTACTTGTGCCTCCCTTACATATCCCCTAGGGAGGCATATGTTTTTAGAGCTGCCTCAGATTTACAATTTCTCGTAAAACGTGGGCAGTGTCAAAAAGTCATTGATTTTGCTGGGAATGCCCCCAGCAAAACGTTGTATGCCCATTTAATGCAGAAAACAGTGTTAAACGGAACAATATTTACGAGGCAGCAGCATTAACTAAAAAAAAAGTGGATTAGTGCTGGCGCATAAATCTAGAGCAGTATCCAGGGGTGTAACACAGGCCCCCGCAGCCCCTGTGCAGTGCAGGGGGGCCCCAAGCTCCAGGGGGCCCCCTCAGCTCAGTACACCAGCACCGAGAGTTCCCTATTAAGGCCGAAGGGGGCCCTCCATGTACCGGGTAGCGGGCCCTCTCAAGTTTTGTTACGCCACTGGCAGGCTCCTGAGCCACAGAACGTCATAAAAAGTGTCTTTAAGAATCAGATCTTCTTATAGTCGGTGTGAATTAAAACCTCCCTATTTAACTAGATGCTAGTCTCTCCGCATGGAATTTTTCAACGATTTCCGCTACCCCTTCCTGGCGCTTCCAGGCTGTATCGGCGATGGTACATGAATGCTAAAGAT